>NC_142934.1:44163517-44191017 GCF_046866305.1 Octopus bimaculoides
AAAAAAAAAGTTACATCAAAATATCTGCGACCTCAAGGGGGCAGTAAGGTACACATTCACCTTAAATTAACATAAAATTTTTAATTTTAAAATAAAAGTATACTTTTGTTAGGCAGTCGCATTGAACAAAAATTAGAAGAAACGTTATGGCGTGAAATACCACAAAATTTCGCGTAAGAGAGTAAGGAAGTAACGATTATCAATAAGAACATTAAAGAATATAAAAAATAAAAAGTTTTGAATGGTACAACAATGCATTATGTAAATTACAACAGGTATATAGCCCATTATTTGTAACATAGTGCATTGTTGTACCATTCAAAACTTTTTATTCTTTACAAACAATATACATTGCTTCAAGGGAACTACAATACTCTCCTATTAAAGAATATATTGCTAAAATGAATGAATACGCGTGTTCTACGGCAGCGAGCTGGTAGAAACGTTAGCAAACCGGGCGAAATATATCACAGTATTTCGCCTGTGTTTATGTTTTGAGTTCAAATTCTGCTGAGGTCGACTTTGCTTTTTATCCATTTCGGATCTATTCAATTTGACGCATACATTATATATATATTTTTTATTTTAACTAAACACTTTGAAACTTCCGATACTGGTCCAATGTGTCAAATACAACAGGGTTTCCTCTGAACGTTTTTGACAAAATTTTGTATTTTAGAAATTATTTCGTTACAAGTTAGATAGTGACAATGGACACATTCGTGTTTGATAAGTGCCAATACAGGAAACTCTCAGGTTTTGACTTACTCTAACTTCTGCCGATGATATATATGCACATTATACATATATATGTAAAACAATCTCATCACGCAATCAAACCAATGAAAGAGCCTATACCTGGTCGATCGATACGCGAAAAATAGCAGCCAATGTATCCCCATACCCAGTATTTTATAAGGTAAAATCCTAACTTATTTAATTGACACATTATTAATTATCTTATAACAGTAATGCCAGGAGAAATCATGGATTACATGGAAAAATGCGAGCATGAAAAGTAATATTCTTAAGATTATAAAACTGGAAAAGTACAGGACAAGTTATTACTCCTGAAAAAGTATAAGACAAATTATTACTTCAAGTAAAGTAAAGAATAAGAAACTTTTTTATTTAAAATATTGCAGCTAAAATTAAAGTTTGAATATCAAAATATTTTGTATTTTAGTTTAGAAATAACATTATACTTCTTTCAGTAGAATTTGGTTAATCTACTATCTCAAATACAGAAAAAGTGACAAGTTAAACAAACTTACAAACTAGATGAACAGTTTTGTACAATAAATTTAAAAGATGAGAACTGTAAAGAGTGATGAATTACAAGAACTGGCATTCTCTGCTGCAATATTCGAAGTAAAAAGTTTCTTATTCTTAACTTTACTTGAAGTAATAGTTTGACCTATACTTTTACAGGTGTAATAACCTGTCCTGCACATTTCCAGGTTTATAATCTTAAGAATATTACTTTTCATACCCGCAGTCAGTCCGTTGACGCCAGTACTCTGGATATTGTTGATCAGCTCTTCGATAATCTCCAATGTGTTGTAGTCTATAACAATTGATCTCCTCATGTCCTGCTTGGCCCTAAGACAGAGCATATCGAAGTTAATAAATTAGAACAGTTAGTGTTCTTTTGCTTTTTCATTGTCATATCTGTTTCAGCTCTACTTCTACTAATTTAAATCCGAAATATCTCTTTCCTGTCATGTCTTCCGTTATGACTTTTATATTGGCAAGAAGGATATATAAAAACACTTCAATAGTCTTCTATAGACAAATACTGCTATAGTTTGCATGTGTTATCCGGTTAGTTGTTACGGAATGGGATTACCAGCAACGTGTCCAGTTTTTTAGTCATATTTGTATTCCAGTTTATGATAAATATATGTCTTGCCACTATGACCTATGTGTTAATACCATCTGTACCGAAATACGACATGCGCTTTCTAGTGTCTCATTCCTTTATTACATTTTCTCTGTTCTCCCCTCACGCATTAGCTACAGTATCTGGAATTTCTGATATTGCCTTTGTATTGTGAAAATGGGAAGATAAGTTTCAAAACATCTTTCTCTTAGTTTTGGGTACTGATTGGTAACATCTGTGACTTATTTAATATTGAAACCTCTTTATATTCATTTTGTCCTGTATGATTTTACCATTCTCTATTTTCATTAGTGTTTTATCTACTTCTTCTTAGGGCTGGAACGGATATTACAGTTTTCGGTGTTTAACATTTCTATTCTGGCTTTTTGCCATTTTTCCGAAACATTGTTTTTATGATAAAAGGCCTGGCACTTCTTTCGTATTTTGAAGGCGACAGTCACTTATATGATTAATCTAAAACAACTTCATGCTGTAGTAAGCATGAGAAAGCTTCCTTTATATGTATTTCAAATTTTCAAAACAAGTATGATTTGGCATTTTTTTCTTTTGTATTTATTTTTCAGTATATCGGTTTGTTACAATTTGTATAATTATTTTACTTTTTGTGATTGCAGGGTTTTCTATAAGCAAAATGCTATGAGACCCTGTCTCAGCTGGAAGGTAAGATCTATTGCTTTCTGTTAAATAAACGCTTCCACTTTTCATGGATATGTATATAATATGCCACATTGAAAGTTTGGTTCACGTGTAAAATATGAGTAGAGAAACAAAGTATTCGTTTTCGACAGGTCATTTATTATAATTCTAATCCTCGATTTTTTTCTGTGTGTGTGTCTCAACTCAATATTTTCCTGAATCACATGGTCGTTTCTTGCATTACATTAGTGTCGACCGTTCCAGTGAAAGAAAAGCTGTTTTCTGGAACGTTGTATATTTTTACTTGTATGTCAACAAAGAATTCATCAGTTCCTAGTGGTAACTTGAGTCGAATGCAATATATTTGGGAAACATTTGCCCTTCTATCTGCTATACTCATTGATGTACTTCAGGAACAGTTGTATATTATCATGCTCGTGCGAATAAGTTTTGTGTATTGTTTTCTATACTACACACAAAGATAATATAATTATCCATTTTGGATAGTAGTCATACACTTGTGTGTAACCATCTTTCTGATTCAATTACATGCATACGTGTGTGTGTGTGTGTGCGTGTGTTTGCGCGCGCGTGTGTAAGTGTATTTATATACAGTAGTACCTCGGATTTCAGAGACCTCTGATCAGACACCATACATGTGTGAGTGTGTATGTGTGTGTGCATGTGTGTGTGTGTGTGTGTGTGTGTGTGTGTGTGTGTGTGTGTGTGTGTGTGTGTGTGTAAATATATCTATAATATATATCCCTTTTTGTCAGTGTTTGTGTGTGTGTGTAAAAGATTATAACAGCTGTATTTTTCAACTGATTTTATCCAAACTGGGAATAGACATTACTTATGTTCCAGTGAGAGTTTTAGACTCTTAAAATGTTTCACATAATGAGTAAGGGGCTCCCCCGTAGGCAGCGAAAATTTCGGACAGAAATATCTGTTACTTTTCAGACTTGCATTTACAGAATCCATCTTTCATACAGTTTTAGCTATATTTATGAGAATTAATATAATTATTTCACAAAGAAATCTTTAAACCTATTTTAAGAATGACATCTACGAATGAGCACAAAAAGCTGCGTAAAGTGCTATGTAACTAAATATCTTGAATAAGTTAAATAAATGTAAAAGAATTGAAGCATATATATTAAAAAATATATATATTTTGCTAATAGACAAATGTATTCCTTGGAACGTGATGTATTCGTAGATGTACCGCTCAAGGCATTATCAGCCTGAAATTAAAAATGAGAATATCTTAATCTATACAACTTATATAACATTTGCGACAGCAAATACATATTCTATAAAAATCGAAGAAATGTAGAATACAAATTTCTCGCATTTATGCAGACTTCTTTCAACAGTAAATACATGGAGATTTAGCTATATTTCGAGTTATTAATATACTAATATATCTCAAAAACTTTCAGAAATGTACAAAGAATGTTTTGTGTTGTAATCGAAAACGCAATAAATTAAAAATATAAATGAATTAAAGGCTTCATATATTATATTAAAATATATTACATTTCATAATACATTCATAAAATAATACATACACGCACATATATATATGTATGTATATATATGTATGCATGTATGTATATATGTATGTATGTATGTAGGTAGGTAGGTAGGTAGGTAGGTAGGTAGGTAGGTAGGTAGGTTGGTAGGTAGGTAGGTATAAATGTTCATATTTCAGTATTACGAAATGCATTGTCAAACAAAAAATACTATGTATGTGCGTATGTATGTATGTATGTATGTATGTATGTATGTATGTGCGTATGTAAGTATGCATGTATTTGTATATTCCTCTGCGTGTATGTGTATAATAGACACACACACACATGCATACATATATATATATATATATATATATATATATATATATATATATATATATATATATATATATATATATATATATATAACTAGACTGGACTACCCGTGGCTCATTGGATTATCAATAGTTCAGTTACCCGAAAAAACCCACATATCTCGGGAATCCGTGGTCCGAGTCACGCGTAAGGCGAAAGTTGTGTTATTCCGTTTACATTCACATTTCAATGGTACCTTACTTTCAATGCATTTTTCCAATTATACGCCAGTTTGACTATTTCTAAAGGTACTACAAAAAACGGCGTATCTCAGTAACCCGTGTTCCGATTTACGCAAAACGTGTTTTATTCTTTTTATATTTACATGAGCATCCGATTCATGATGCCTCCTGCTTTCCCTCTGTTTCGCCAGACGCTCAGCTCTCCGAGTGTCCGATTCCTGATCTCTCCTGCTTCTGTCTCTTTCTCTCTGTTCCACCAGACGCTCAGCCCTTGCTTTATCAATCTCAACGATCCTTCTGTTCGCATGCCTGTCTCGGGTAAATATTTCGTAAAGGACCCATTCTTACTTCGGTGTGAAATAATTTTTTCGATAGGTTTTCTCGAGTGCATTCAACGTCTCTCAACACCAAACCTGCCGCAAGTCACTTTCTTCCAGAAAAGAAGAGGGTGCAGGGGTGGTGGGCATCTTGGAGCTTCCCGGGAAACTCCGAAGTCCCCACCACCCCTCCCTTTTCCGGAAGATAGAGGCTTACAGCGGCTTTCGCGGTGAGATACATTGAATGCACTGGAAAACACGTGTGGAAAAAAAATATTTCACACAGAGGTACGACCAAGCCCTTTACGAAATAATTACCTACTTTTTAATAATTAAAATATTGTCTGTTTAAAAGAAAGCTGAAATATAAATACTCACTGTACAAACAATTTTTCACTTAAAAATATTTTTAAAATATGCCTACAAAAATGTCTTGTAATGGTATTTACTTGAAAATAATGTTTTAAAAACTCAAAATATTGTCTGTTTAAAGAAAGTTAAAATATAAATACTTACTGTACAAACAACATGTATTTTTGAAATCACAATCACTTAAAAATATTTCTAACTGATTAAAATATTGTGTTTAACAAAATCGAAAAATAGAAACATTTACTGTAAAGACAACTCGTACATTTTTGTTGTCAAGATAAAGTCACTAAGACTTTTGCTCAAGTCATGAAGACAATGATCATAATCGAAAGGTTTCTTCCCTTTCAGGGTTATGTTATTTTCGGAGTATTTTCCCGTTATGCACCGTTTTGGGTATTTATGAATCCACCCTCCCAAAAATATGGCCCCACATCTCAGGGATTTATTGTCTGGTTTACGCGAAATTTGTTTTATTCTGTTTGTATTCACATTTCAGTGGTAACTTAATTCATAATATTTTTCCATTATGCGCCAGTTTGGCTGTATTCGATGACAGATAAGCTAGCAAGCAAGCAATCAGAGAGTTTTAATAGTATATAGATAGATTGATATATGTGTGTGTGTATGTGCGTGTACATGTATAATTTTCGTTTCTCTTTTTGTCTTCTCTCTACAAAACGGAAAGTTGCATTATTGAATAGTCATTTTAAAGAGTTTTTTTATCTATTTATTTATCACCTGACGAGATACGTCTGCACCACCGGACACTCCTGAACCGGTTTTCTGTGTCCAACAAGAGGAGTCGATGCAAGATGTGTAGAAACAATTGTTATTTACCTAACGATCACTCTGAAAGTGACCGTGCTTTACCAATAAGCTACCAGGTGTAAAGTAGTCGTTTTATTATCCATTATGTATATATGTATATATATATATATGTGTGTGTGTGTGTGTGCGTGTGTCTGTGTCTGTGCATGCGTGTGAGTCTTTGTGTCTGTGTTTATCCCCACTACTACCACAATTGCTTTACGACCGATGGTGTGTGCTTATTTCACCCGTAAACTAGCGGTTCGGCAAAAGAGACCGATACAATAAGTACTAGGCTTACAAGGAATAAGCCTGGCCGTCGATTTCTTGACTAAAAGCCTTTAAGGTAGTGGTCAAGCAATGTCGCAGTCAACTGACTGAAACGTGTAAAAGAATAAAAGAATAAAAGAATATATACATAGTTGAAATTTATAGAAAAACAAAATACGAAGACGAGTGTATAAACAACAAACAGGTGTATTAGTTTAATGTTCTGGAAGGTGAGATAGTCTTTTACGTTTCGAGCCTACGCTCTTCAACAGAAAGGAACACGAGAAAATAAACGGAGAGAATAAAAAACCTTTGGAGCTAGCTATGCATACTCGATCTACGTACAAACATAAATACATACAGACGTATATACATATATTCATATATACATATATTCATACATACATACATATGCATATACTTCTTTGCATATATAGAGAGAGAGAGACATAGATAATTTAACATGAATATATGTTTGTGTGCACCTGATTTCTTCAAATGTTCCTGTGTGTACGTGCGTGCAAGCATGCGTCTTTTTGTTTCTGTGTGAGACGGAATAAGTCACATTGATAGTGAACGGATACAAATTTAATGAGATCGAGAGATTTTCGGAAAAATGTTATATTATAACTTGTATGGAGTTACTCTAACAAGGAATAATATAATTAAAGTAACTGATTTAAGTTCAGTAGAACCTGCAACGCTAATGAAATTAAAACTAAGAAGCTTTGATATGTTATGTCATGCCAACCTCCAAATAAATATATATATATACTAAATGATATAATAATTTTAGCAAAATACAGTGGTTGAATGTTATTGGGTTTGTCAGGAATATTTAGAAAAATTACCAGGATGTTACATCCGTTGTAAATAAATCATCATGCATACGATAAAGCGCAAAAGACAAATCTATATCTATATGCGCTTATATGTGTAGGTGTGTGAGTATGTGCATATATAGCAAGTCATATATATATATATGTGTGTATATATACACGCATGTAAAGATGCTTTTATGCGTATAGGATTTGACATACATGCGAAATGTGTTGAAATGCAATTTAAACGAAATTAAATGCCTACGGAAAGAAATATGAATATCTAATGGCCTTTGTGTGTGTGTGTGTGTGTGTGTGTGTGTGTGTGTGTGTGTGTGTGTGTGTGTTTGTGTGTGTGTGTGTGTGTGTGTGTGCGTGCCTGTGAGTGGTGTGATCTGAAGCGCAAAAGACAAATCCATATCGATATGCGTCTATGTGTGTGTGTGTGTGTGTGTGTGTGTGTGTGTGTGTGTGCGTGTGTGTGTGTGTGTGTGTGTGTGTGTGTGTGTGTGTGTATGGTGTGGTGTGGTCTGAAGTGAAATATTTTCGGCGGGTGACATGACCTCAGTGACATAACTCTAATTTCTTTTAAGCAAAATTCAGTTTTACAAGAAGAGGGACAAAAAGTGAGTGGTATTTGTTAGCCATTCTCAAAGAAAAGTTACATGTTTGAATTACGGACTTGTTTGAGCCTCCTTAGACTTCATAATTTTTACAAATTTGTTTTGTTCTGTTTCAAAAATTATTGGGTTGTCAAACAAATTCCGATGATGTTTGAAGTAACACAAGAAATATTTTGTCTTGTTTTTTTTTTTTTTGATTGGTTATTCTGGCTGTATTCTTCCTCTAAAACGACTGCTTATCGTTTTGAGGATTGAATAAGTATTAAGTCTTTCCGAACATAGGGGGTTTTCGGGATAAATTTGAATCTGGGCGTTGGCAATAGACAGGTGTTGCAGTCACCTCCATAATGCCGGTCCCTGAATAAGGACCTTCGCTACAACTCTTCCAAAGGCGTATGGGCTAAATTCTGACGCTCATGGCTAAGGAGAACCCCTTGAAGAAACTCTCAAGCAAGCTGAGGAATTCTCTTCAACTGGAGTTTATCTGGTTCTTCTCACATAAAGACACGTCTGCCAGGGCCAATTGTACAAAACCCAGCCGAACAGGTAACTTGCCAATATTCTACGTTATGTCCCACGTATCATGAAAACAAAGCTCCCTCCAAGTTGTGATGCTCTTTGGGTGACTCCCCAGTGAGTGTAGGTGAGGATTGGGATGAATTCCTGGTTGGAAATTGTTGCTGTTGGTTGGCAATACGTGTGGCAGCCGGATTCGATTACTTGTAATAACTCCGGGATGTGTCAGAGTTGGGTGAAGGACAATTTCTTCGACTTCACTAGTCCCAACTTCAGGCCACCTAATTTCTCCGATTGTAATCCCATGCATTAGTATGAGTGGGGTGCGGTTGAAAAAGCCACCAACCCCTCTGCTTGCAACACGAAGGCTGAGCTGGTAGTCAAGATCTAGGTGTTCGAAGATTTTCCCAGAGACACAGTATGTGCTTGCTTCCAGACGCCTAGAGGCTAGGATGCCAATTGGAGGCGGCTACTCCGTGTAAAGTGTTATCTCCTCTATTCATACTCAAGATGAAGTTCGATTAAAACAGTCACTACACGAGATTCCGTTAGGAAAATAGCCCAGTAGATAGAATGTTCTTAGGACACTGTTGCCTGTCACATTCACTCGAAAGTGAAGGTCCAAAAACTCGGTTCATATGTACCACACTCTCTGAACAAACGAGACAACTTCAGCGCTCTTCCATCAATCCCAGGTTGCTCGACTGAAAACAAACTATTTGTGGAATTATTTACTGTATCGTCACCGACAGTGAAAGATAACATTTTCACGCCAGTATGAAGCAGAGGAAGGCATTGTTAAGGTCTGACAAGTAAACAACAACTTGAACCACATCAGAGCTGCATCTACGGAAGACACTTATCTAATTTTGTTGGAATTATGAAGAACTAATATATTATAAAATGCTTGAAAACAACCAAAGAATCAATCCAAAGCTTTATGTTTTTCAGCAAGTCAACAGAGTTGAAATGGCCCGACAGGGGATACAGCGTCCTTATTCCCACGTCACTAATTTCACCAGATGTGTTATTCTAGTGCTCGGTTTGAAATTCTAAAGCACATATCATCCTCTCCCGATATCACGCACTCCGAGTTATCAGTTGAAAATTAATTAGGAAAAATTTTGATAAGTATAATTTATATAATTACAAAATGTTCACGGGCGAAGATGTGTGGTTCCTTGGAGAAGTGTCTTCCACTATGGCATCGAGCTGACCAAAGATTTGTGAGTGGATGTGGTAAGCAGAAACTGAGGAAATCCCATCGTATATGCACTCACACACACGCACGCACACATATGTATATACATATATATATATATATATACATATATATATATATATACATATATATATATATATATATATATATATATATATATATATATATATATATATATATATATATATATATATATATGTGTGTGTGTTTGTGTGTGTGTGCGTGTGTGTGTGTGTGTGTGTGTGTGTGTGTGTCTATCTGTCTGTATTCCTGCCCTTGTGACTGAGTTTGTCTTCCGTTACTGCTTCAAACCTGGTGTTAGTACGTTTACGTCCTAGCAACTTACCAGTTCGGCAAAAGAGCGATAGAATATGTACCAGGATTTAATAATTCAATTACTGAGATCGACTCGTTTGACTAAAAGATTCAAGGCGGTGCCACAGCATGGCCGCAGTCTAGTCGCTGAAAGAGATGTCGTAGAAAGGAAATAACTCATTGATATCAACAACATGAAGTTTGATAATACTGATTTCAAATTTTTGGCACCAGGTCAACTGGTACTTATTTTATCGACCCCGAAAGGGTGAAAGGTAAAGTTGATCACAACGGATTATGAAGATACAATATAGTAGGTAGCTCATGATTTACTAACTCTTTGCTGAGAACTCATAACGAAATTCAAAGCGAAGAAAAATAATTTTGTGTAATTAGTTAATTTTTTAAAACAACACATAGAAAGGAGTGTTTGTGTACGTGTGTCAGTGTGGTTGTGCGGGGAGGGAGTGAGAGTGTGTGTGCGTGTGTGCGCGCATGTATGTAGTGAAAATCCTAAGGAGAATGGAAGGTTATGTTAAAGGGTCAGAAAAATGGGTGTTTTAATATAATATTAAGATAGATAATTAGATGTGAATAGATTCGAATGTTACTGCAAGGTTTGCGGCGTGGATACAGACAGATATATAATTCTGCTAGCTGGTAGGATTTAGAGAAGAAATAACTTTCAATAGTCTGAATGTAGAAAGTCAATGCATTAAGCAACGGAGTGATTTATTCAAAATTCCATTAAAAGAGCATTTTTTGCATTCTTTTTTTTTTCTTTGCGCTTTTGTTTTAACGAATATATTTTGTGATGACTCAAAACTTATAATTATTATGGAAAGTAAAAGTGGGTGATAAAAAAGATTTATGACGAAGTAAAGTATTAAAAATTAAAGGTTTCAATTATGATATCGCATATTATGGAGAAAGTGTCCTGGTGAAATTACGTCATAAGAAATACAAGATAATGTGTACATTTATAGCAATAATTTAATGAAATATATGTAATGATGTAGAAGGATAGTATTAGAGCGGTGATTACGATTTGAGAAACACTTAATTGCTTCTACCAAAACCATTATTGAAGATATACTAGCTTATGAAAATAGTGTAGAATATATATGGCAAAAAAAAAATATGAAAATGAAAATTACATTTGCAGACATGGAAAATTTAATAGATTATTTTCGGTAAGCAATTGCGAATATGCGGAAGATTTTGCTCTTAATTTGCGTTGTGATGCACCTCTACTCGGCATTGGTTGTGTTACTGGTTTCATTGGGGAAGGAGGTGGGGTTAATCAGACCTTTGACTTGAGGCTAGGTCGTATTCCCCCATCTGTATGGTGAATGCTTATGTGTATATATATATATATATATATATATATATATATATATATATATATATATATATATATATATATATATATATATATATATATATATATATGTATATGTATACACACACACGCACACACACAAACACACATATGTATGCACAAAAACACAGGTTTACATATTAACTCAGACACGCAAACACACGCACTTGCACCATCACACAAATTTACTCACACTCATACATGGTACTCGACCGTAATTATAACGATAGACGGTACGTTATTTAATACCTGTCTCCCGTGTATATTTTCTTTCTACAAACCACTATCTCATAAAGGAATGGGGACTGATAAGTACTTACGAAATATCAATCCAATCACCATTCACCAACGTTACAAACATTCAATGGGAGATTGTTGCAGAAAATATTTAAACATTTGAAGATTTCAGACTCTTATTTTCCCTATTGATGCTGTAGTCGATGTTGCTGCTATTTGGTTTTAAGCTTATGTATATATCAACTTTAGTCAAGCAAACATTTCATATAAACTAAAATATCCTAAGATGCATTACGCAAGTAGGAAAGTGCATAGATTTTGATAACTACATACCGGAATGATATATTTCATGTTGTATTCAAATAGTTTACTGACAAAATTTATTTCTAACACATTCTCTCTTTCCATATATATATCTGTAAAAATATGTGACACATATGTGACGCCGCCATCTCTTCAGCTATCCTGCCATTGAAAATTCCTGTGAAAAATTAACTTGGCACGTACCCGCACAAGCGAGCGGGTTGAGTATATACATATAGGTGAATGTAAGGATTGCTGCGATTACACGAACACTATAGATTTTTCTACTCCCTTACCTTTACTCCCTCACCTTACTTAGCGGGCCATAGCTCTTTTGTCTTAATAACGGTCAACCACACAGTAATTTTCCTTTGTTTAACGATCATTTTTCACAGGAATGGCCAGATAACTGAAGAGATGGCGGCGAGGGTTCCCAACCCGGCATCCGAAACTCGGAGTTTTATTATAGCTACTGAATAAGTATGACATATTTTTACAGATAAATTCCTCTATTTATATAATATAGAGGACTCTTTCTTTTGTTGTCCTTTCTATCAATATATACATATATATATATAATTTTATGAACTTATTTCTGAGGTATCCATCTTTAAACTTAAATAGCAAGAAACGATTTATAAAAACTTCATAAAGCGCAAAGTTAGAATAAAGAAATAGATGTATCAGCTTTCTAACAAAAAATTAAGATTGTCAAAATATAATAATGGTGCAAAATGAGCTGCTTGTGTAAATAAACTACGCTGAGGAATTGTAATAGACTGAAACATATCCATATTTCCCTCGCAAGGATACAAAAACAAAACATTCCGTTGACATAACAATCAACTTTGATAACCTAATTATAATTTTTTTTTTATTCGCCTATCCTTTGAGTATTGCTCTTTCGGCCACATTGTTCTTTTCTTTCACCAACTGCGAAAAAATACTGAATCATTAATGATTTATTAGGTCGTCAAGTATGAAATTTATAGTAAGGTATATGGTAAATTTTGACAGCTGCTCATTTTGCACCATTATCATATTTTGACAATCTATATTTTTTGTTAGAAAGCTAACACATCTATTTCTTTATTCTAACTAACTTTGCACTTTATAAAGCTTTTATAAATCGTTTTTTGCTATTTTTGTTTAGAGATGGATACCTCAGAAATTCGTATGGTTTTGAAATATGATTTCTTTCTTGGAAATACAGCATCACAGACAGCTACGATATTTAATTGAGTATTTCATTCTAATGTTATTACATTGCAGACAGTATCAAATTGGTTTGCAAAATTTTGTTTTTGTAACTTTGACCTCACAAATGAGCAACGCTGAAGAACTGAAAGCCACCATCAAGTTAGATCCATCTCAAAGTCCCCGTGAATTATCGTTGTTGTTCGTTGTTAGCAAGCAAACAATATTTACTCACCTAGTTCAAGTCGGTAGAGTGAAAAAACTGGATAAGTGGGTTTCACACGAACTCAATAAAAATCAAAAACAGCAACGTTTGGAAGTCTGCATTGTGCTACTTTCTCGTTACAGAATCATTTTTTAATCGAATTGTAACATGTGATGAAAAATGGATCCAATACAACAACCGTAAAGGTTCAACACAATGGTTGGACTAAGACGAGCTACCAAAACGCAGTGCAAAAAGCAAAATTCATCAACAGAAGCTGATGGTGTGAGTTTGGTTGTCTGGCGCAGGTGTGATCCTTTATGAGTTCATTAGGCCAAGCTAATGAATCACATCCGAAGTGTACTGCAGCTAACTGAACCAAATGATACAGAAACTTACCAACAGATTAGTCAACTGAACCAATATTATTTGTATAAATCGTTAACAAACATTTTTTCTTTGCTACAAATTTTATACTTGACCTAATATGTATAGCAATCAGTAAAACAACTCGTATTTATCTCTCTTCATGCACTTGATCCCTTTAAAATATCTCCCTTATCTTATTTTATGTTTAATTATCCAAATTAGCCTGACTGAAACTTGTTCGTAAATTTCTATATATTTCAGAAGACTGTGGCCATGCTGGGAATCCACCTTGAAACGATTGAGTCAAACGAATCGACCACTGTACTTATTTCCTTTAAAAGTTTGATACATTTCTATCGGTCGCTTTTACAGCACCTCTAAGTAATAGGAGTGGAAACAAATCATTGGCGGTGAAGCGGAGTGGGGATAGACTTAAACACAGAATAACACACGCATCGTTTTTTAGGGTAACCTTGGAATACATAATTTTACGTGTTTTCCCTGGTAAGACATCGTAGCATAAATGAAGGAGAACTTGACTGTTTTGTCTGACATATTGAGCGACCGTGCTTTGTCTGACATTCTGAGCCTTGTTGGCTGGTTAACGAAACTGCAAGTAACATTTTGCCGCCTTGTTCCTATATTAGTATTCGTTATCATCTTGTATCTTTGAAATGCGGCAAGTGACAAAGTTGTTAGCGTGAATGGCATAATTTCTTGCTCTAATTGCTTGTGTGGTCCTACTGTCTGAGTTTGAATGATTTGATGAGTAGATTAACAGTAAGTTGTCTCTTTTCACCAGCGATTCTGCTAGAGTCTTTCGTTTTTACAACATAATAATCACAGCATAATCTGCAGTTTTCTTCCTGAAAATATCTAGTAAAAATTATAATTTTTGTTATTATTATTAAGGCCACAGCTGGCTGCATCGACAATAAGCTGGGGCTGATGTAAATGACTAATCGCTTCCTATCAAAATTTCAGTCCTTGTGCCACAATCGGTTTCAAATTTTGGCACAAAGCCAGCAAGTTTGGGAGAAGGATTAAGTCGATTACATCGTTTTCAGGGCTCAAATGGTACTTATCCCGAAAGGATAATAGGCACATTTGAACTCAGAACATATAGATGGGTGAATGCTGCTCAGCATTTTTCCTGTCATGCTAACGACTCTGCCACTCCTTATGCTAATATTAGAAACAATTAAAGTCAACGAGCTTGCAGAGTCGTTAGCACGTCAGGCCTAGCGGCATTCCATCCATCCTTACGTTCCGGGTTCACATTCCGCCGAGGTCGACTTTGGCATTTATCTTTTAGGGATCGATGAAGTAAATACAAACTGAGTCCTGAAGTCAATGTAATTGACTATCTTCCTCTCCTGAATTTGTTGGCCTTGTACCAAAATTTGAAACTAATATTAGAATCAATTATTAATGCGTTTCGGGTAGCATGTTTCCAGCATTCTATCGTTGAAATAATTATCCGTTGAGCACTGGGGTCGATGTAACCGAGTCGTTCTCCTACTCTAAATTTCTGGTCTTGTGCCAAAATTCGAAAACCTTTATCTTGTGATTTGCATTTCAGAAAACAAAGTTTGTATAGGGTAATCTATACATGATAACAAACTGTGAGATAAATGGTGCGTTGATTTTTCCGTTGTAAAGGATCTTTACTCTGCCAAACAGCGTAGTGTGTGGCAGTAAATTGTAAATGGATTGCCAAGTCTTTCGCGTAGGCAGAAACAAGCATGCTGTCATCTATCACATTAGATGGAAGAGAAGTATACATAACAGGGAATACAAATTGAAATCAGCCTGGAGAGTCCGGTAGGCATCGGAAGGCCCCCAAGGCAGGATAGTTCATTCTCCATAAATAGAACTACTTTCAGTGCTGTCGATAGCTTTTCTTTTTCTTACATGCATACTTTTTATCTCTTTTCATGTTTTAGACTTTTTTTCCATCTCCTGTTCTTAATGTATATGTAGAAACTAACGTATTTGTTTCAAGTAATTTCTTACAAAATGTCTTGCATATATGTTAAGACCCCTCTGGCCAATAAAGAAAAAATATTTTGATGCAACAAAATTCCTTGTTATTTTGATGTTATTGCTGTTTCTATATTTACGTAGTCTATGTTTATATTTGCATAATATTTTCTAACGCAATTTAGTGTATCTACATTGTATTTCTTTTGGCATCGCAGCAAATAAAGAAAAGATTATTATTAATGGTGTTGTTGTTGGTAGTGATGGTTGTGATAGTAGTAGCAGCAGCAGTAGCTGTCCGTTACAAAAATAACTGTAAAATTGTTTATTTTATGATGTCTTTTAAATTTCTTTTTGCCTTTGCTATAAAATGTTTTCCTTATCTTTTTTTTTTTACTTAAATATCTCCATCAACTGTTCCTGCTCCTGAATTAATTTTATAATACATTTGTTATTATCTCTTATTGCTCCTCACGTCTTTTCAGTTATCAGTCTGTTTGTCACCAGTTAGTTGACTTAATGTAATGATTTTGCTGTTCCATTTAACGCACCACGTCCCAAAATATATTTTATGTTCGTAGTTTGTTCTTATATTTTTTCTTTGATAGGTTTTAAAATAAAATCAATGACGACGATTTTCTAGATCTTTGCACGTTTAGCTTACACTTCGCATAATTTTTTCAGCAACCTCTTATATTATCAATGTTAAGTCAATGTTTGTAATGATACGCCATGTCGATCGCCTTGACATATAATTTTTGCAAGATCAGCTCAACTCGACAGCTACTATAAATAGGTACAACTTACGAATGCAGTGAAGGAAAACAATGATATGATTAACATGCCTTTGTAAAATGTTCATCACACAGTTCGATATTGCTGCTTCGTCTCAAATAGAATGCTGTTCACGTTTATCAAATAAATATATTTCGAAACCCATAGCTGGGACAGTCATACAGCTGCACACACAAAACGCCAAAATGCTGATTGCTATCTTCATAATTCTTCTACATCTACTATAACTGATCCTTCTATTCATAAATAACAAACTGGAAACGGCATATTGCCTTAGCAACCTTATTTAACTTTTTGTACCTCATCTTCTTTCTGATTTTCAACTTTCACATCTCCGTACTAAATTCTTTGCTTTTCATATTTGGTTAGTTACGGAATGAACAAAATACGCATTTCGTATGAAAAACATAGCATTCAGCTATTTTGTGCTCTGACGTAGGAACACATCTCGCAACATTGGACGCTATTCTGTTTCTTTCTTAGAAAATAAAATAACTATTTGTAATTACGCTTAAATCTTCAACCTGGACTCCTTTTCGGTAGTCATTTCTCATTCACTTTTTGCTCAACAGATCAGAACAAACAGAGGTTTCAGGCAGAACATGCAACTGCAAAGACATCACAAATTTGGATAGTGAAGGTTATAAATGTCTCAGGTGCCAAATTTGCTCTTCCTTTCATTAAATCATGATTTCTGAAATAGCTTCAAGGACAAATATCTGGTTTAAATGCGGACAATCCATTAAATTAATCTTAATATTTCTGTGATATTTTTCTCGATTTCAAATTTACGAAAATCAATATCGTAAAGCAGGTGTCTTTTTATCTTTCAGTCAGTACGGATTGTAGCGCCCATGACTCGAGGGCCTCTGAGACTGTTGGGAGGGAGAAATGTACTCTCAAGTGGGAAACGTGATTCAAACTCTTGCACCTGAGATATCACTAAAGACACCCATTATGCAGATAGTGGTGCAAACACTAAAATGGTTCGGTCTACTACACTATTGCGGGATTTGAACTCATAACGCAAAAAAGACGATACAAATACTACTAGACATCATCTGTTCTGACCTTCTTTCAGCTTCAACAATCCACCGACTTGGATTGGTATTTCTTTATCGATTCCGAAACGATAAATGGCAACTTTCGGAACATATACTGCGACGCATTCTGTCCAACATTCAATTCATTCTACCATTACGCTGCCTTGATCACAGTAATGTAAATAAATAATGTGATACGTTCATCACTTTACCTTGTTTAATGTTTATTATTCTGCTTTCTGTCATTGGACTGCAGTTTTGCTCGAGCATCACATTCATAAAGGAATAACTTTAATAAATATTGGCCAAAAGTAATATTATATCAATTTTGCAATCTATGTTCTTTATTTGATATGTATTAAAAGCAACTTTCATAAACAAATGATTAAACTCAAATAAATTATCATATATGAAAGGCGCAGAGTAAACAGGATTATTAGCCTGCTAGACAAAATGCTTTGGAGAATTTCGTCCGTCTTGACGTTCTGAGTTCAAATTCCACCGATTTCGACTTTGCCTTTCATTCAATCGGCGTCGACAAATTAAGTACCAATTGAGTCCCGCGGTCGATGTAATCAGCTTAACGCCTCCCCCGAAATTGTTGCCCTTGTGCTAAAATTTGAAGCCAATATTTATTATATGGACTGTGAACAGAGGAAAAGCCATACCGATTATGTTTGGGATTTGAACTCGATATCGAGAAGATGGGAAAAAAATATTATAATACACTTAATTCGATAACCTACGAATTGCCAATAAATCAATTGATATATTTAGATTTGGATATATATTTATATGCATTTGTGTATGTCTGTGTATGTGCATATGTGCGCTTCAATATTCTTAACAATATTACATTGCTCATAATACTGGAATATTTTAATGTTCTTTCATTCCTATTTCCCTCCTTGTTGTATCTATTCTTGCATTCATTTTCTTTTTCACTTTCTTATCTTTCTTGTTTTTTTATTATTTACCCCTTCCCTGTTCATTATTCCTTCCTTTTGTCGTCTTTTTCTATTTTCTTTTATTCTTCTCTAATGTTCTTCGATATTTTCACTTTTAACTGCCTATGGATAAGTATTCCGATTTCTTTTATGATCGATGCCAAGAACAGTATAAATCATACGATGTTTCCAATCACTTTTATATTCGCTTTACTAGCAAAGACAAACCGATCAAATTTCTCTTTGTGATAAATTTTTGAAAAAAAATAAACATTTTCTCATCGTAAAACATCTGACCTTTGGCCTACAACAGTAAGCTCTCAATCAAACTTCTAAAACGTCTGTTAGGTCGAAGGAAAGTTATAGGAGCAAACATACTTAAGTAACATTAAAGATGTTTAAGGTTAAAGGTTCTTCATTCACGTCAAATTTTTCTTCCTTTAGAATATCTAGCGAGTGCCATCTTTGTAAATCCAACGATACTACATATGCATTATATATATGTATATATGTGTGTGTGTGTGTGTGAGTGTATGTGTGTGAGTGTGTGTGTGAGTGTGTATGTGAGTGTGTGTGTGAGTGAGTGTGTGTAAATTATGTATATGCGTGCATATATCTTTATATTTTTTTCTTGTGTTAACCCTTTTTAATGAGTGTTCGCATTCAGAATCAGAATGAATGTATATGAAAGTGAATGATAGACTGTCAGTGTCTGGTATGTTGGTGATATGGGTGTGAGATAGGATAAAGAGCATATGGTTAAGAAGAGCAAACTAGGAGGAGAAGAATGTAAACAAAGGTATAATTACGAGGGAATTGTTAAAACACAAATACTGAGTTGGTTAAAGTAAAGAAAAATGGACAAAATAACGTGATAGTGAAACAATTACGTGACTAAAGAAAAACGTAAAAATTATTTGTGAAATGACAGATCATTTCAACTACACTACAGGCACATCAGTACTATTTGTTTGTCACACCATATTTTAGTGCAAGCAAGCACACGCATCCTGTAATTTACTCAAACAGACATTGTCTCTAAAAGTAGATCGCATTAAATTAATATCGGTAAAAGAGATTTCCAACATATACACAAGGACTAGGTTCATAGTATGGGTGATTTAATCTGCGCTATTACTTGGCTCGTATCATTTCATCAATCATGTAAGTACGAATATCTTTATCGCCCCAGGGTTGGTTTGAACTCCAAACTTAGGTAGGCGTAATGAAATGCAGCAACTCAGTTTTGCGGGCGTTCTGCCATTTCTACCGATGCCTTTCAACGAATGTATTAAAATATTTATGCCCACAACATTTCAGCTTCCGAATGGAAAGTTTGAATAAATAAATAAATAAATAAATAAACAAACACATGCTGATATATTAATACATGAATTGGTGGAAGTCGTCCAATATATTTTTGATAAAGTTAGTATGACTAAAAGCCAAAGTAGTTTGCAGAAATAAATTGCAACTCCATTCATACATTGTATCTAAAACATATTACTATAATTAGAATTTTAAAAATATGATTGCTGATTATTGAAGCACAATAACTACAACTGCATGAATATTATTAACTATATAACTTTTACCAATTTAGCCTGGTCACCACAAGACATTTATTTACAGAAATTCTTTCCGTATTGCTTTGATTTCCTTTTTTTATTATTATTTTTATTGATTTTTACTTATTGGACTGCGGACATATTGAAGTACCACATGAATGCATATTTAGTAGATTATAATAACTAATTGTCTCTACCTGGCATTTAGATTATCATACTTTAAGTCATGAAATAAAGAGTTAGCCAGGACTGAAGTTGAACTCAAAACGTAGAAGGACGTTTGTAATCTTCTCCGATTTTGCGTGGAATCTAACGGTCAACGAAGGAATATAACATCTTCCGGCATAGAAATATTTTAATTTCCAAGATCCTGATGGACATTGAATCATCAGATGGAAAATCACCGAAAGAGAATTTTAAATATGTGTACCTTGCAGAAATCCAATCATCAGATGACATATGGAGACATATTTAGAATTTCAAATTTTTTCCTAAAGCAAAATTGCCATATTTTAAACCAACGATTAAGAATTAAAAACCAAGAATCTTGCGGAAGAGAAAAGAGTTAGTTGGCATATATATATATATATATATATATATATATATATATATATATATATATATATATATAATATATATGCATATATATATATGTATATCTATCTATCTATCTATCTATCTATCTATATATATATATATATATATATATATATATATATATATATATACAGATACATACGCACCACTTTCTTTACCGGGAAGATCTCGTCTATGGTTAAAATCCGTTAAATTTAAAATACTTGCCAAAATATTAGATGTTATGATTCGTTCTTGTTTCTTCTTTGGGAATTTATTGTCATCTCATATATCTACATTATGCTAGGGTTTCTAGTATAAAACTGAAATAGTTCTGAAGCATGATGTGTGTGATAAATATTACGAGACACGTGAATGAAATTATATATAATATAAACTTGGACATTTAAAAACTGATATAAGACGAAATACATAAGATAGTATTTTTGCTATGCGTCATACCCCTTCTTCAATTAATTATTTCAGCTTTTGTTGTATTAAGTTATTTGTGAGAGATTTAGAGAAATATCATGCTAATTGTCCCCAGAGTTTTGTCCTCTTACAATATTAATTCAGACCCAGTTGGGAGCATATTTGCCTTCAGTTTCTCAATGTTAATCAACTTTATAGTTAAGTGATGAACATCATTCATGCATTATATCAACATTATTAAAATGTCGGTGTTATCCCTGCTGTTTTTCATGACTAGAAATGAACACGGTAATTATTCTCTTCGCCACAGTCGTAATTTAAAATGATTAAATTTTCTTGACTAACTAAATTAAATATGCTAACGTCAATTCGAGCAGTATCCTTCAGGATTCCAGGAGTGAATCTGAGACTGATAACCAGTCATAAAATCATCTTAATTTAATTGACCGGAATGGATAACTTAAAAGAATTCAACGAAGTTTCAAATTTCAATTTTATTTGAGTTAATGTTTGTTTTTTTTTTATTTTGCTTTGTTTTTGTCTTCAAGTTAAGTTAAAAACATTACTGCCACAATATTCTATGAAGTGTATATGTCTCTGAACCCTTTCAAACGAAACTTATATACTATTTTACATGTACGGTAGAATTGGAAAAAGAATTGTGCTTGGATGAATATTTTACTGCGTTTTATTGAGTAGCTGTCATAAATTCAGACATTATAAATCTACGGTGCCTAAGCTATGGATAACTGCATAAAGTTGAAAGATTTACAAGGACCAAATCTTTTGCTTTGCTGCTCGTTCATACATATATAATATAATAAAACATTCTGAGACATATATCCTTCAACACAAATTTTGCAGTAAATGAAATATAATGAAGGTTTCCTCAAGAAAACTATTCTGATTTTTAAAAATTTTTTATTTAAATATTAACAAAATAACAATCAATTTTCAAGAACATTATTACATTTACGAGGTTCACTCAGGAAATTTTGAGATTTTTAATAGGAGAGGCAGTTATAACTGTTCCATACTATTGTAGTTTTAATGCATCATTACTTACACCAATAAACTAACCTGTCCAAAATGTTATTCCAGATTAAAGAAGGTGATTGTAACAATACTTTCAACACACCCTACTAATCATTTCTTGTCACAGCTAAATATAATTTCAGAATGCAGTCAGAGCGTGCAGAGAATTTGGAAGCTCACTATGTCATGAAAGTTTGTGTTTAACCGAGAAAAAAACTACAGAAAATTATGAAATGCAACCGACTGTATATGGATGACCTTGTATGAGCAAGTCCACCAGGAAGCTCATGATGATCCTCATTTTGGATAGCTAGGGCATCATCTACAGACACTGATATATCTCTGGCCAGATGATCAACAAAGAGTACTTTGTAGGAGTTTTGAGGGAGATCAGGATGTGATTTTGTCACTAAAAGCCAGTACTCTTCATTTCAGCTTGTCGGCACCTGGACCAGGACGAAGCACCGATCAGCAATTACTTCCTGGCACAGAGATTGGCATCAAAACTGTTCCTAACCTTCCGTAGTGTCCAGACTGTGCTTCTCATTACTTTTGGTTGTTTCTCAGGACAGTCGAACATCACATTGGAAGACATCTAGATGACCTTCACCAAAACGCTTGGCCACTGCAACAAGTGCCTTGTAATCATAGGATTTTATTTCGACGAAAATTAGTTTTCTACTTCTTTGAAATTGTTAAACGTGTCTCTTGAAAAGGTGTGAAAACTTCTAGACAACACCAATATATTTCTTGTAGAGCAGGCCTAGATAGAGAGAGAAACACACTCAGTTATTTGTAGACGTCCGTCAGTTCATATTCATCAAAAAACTGTTCCTCTTTGATTCAGGTGTACTCAAATTATTGTATTAACCATTTTTTTCATCAGGATAGGGATACATTGACTCTATGCAATTAATATGTAAATAACGCCTTGGTTGTTTTTCTGCTGAACTTTCTTCTCTTCTAATTCCTCTTAAGGTCACTAATCAAGAAACTCGTCTTTCTGCTAATTCCCATCCGCTCACTGTTCTCTTCTGTAAGAAGTGTTTCTACTCCAATAGTTTTTAATCTCCTGGCGGTTCTCTGACCTATGGAGCCCTGATAATTCCACTTGATTTCGAGGTAAAATCGATCTCAATACTTAAAATCCAATACTATCTTTTTATGATTCTTAGCGAAATTTCACATAAGATATTTTCTTATCTTTTGATTTCTAATTTATAACATTCTCCGATGCTTCATGTTTTATTCTTTGACTACGGAAATACATCCACTCAAAATTTCGTTACTTTTAACTGTGGAAGCAAATTTATATACCACTCTATCTTTTGTTGTGGAATGTCATATTTGCAATGGTTTTGCTGCGATATGTCAAGTTTGTTGAGGCATTGTGACTTGCAGAAAATTCCAATCATATTTTTGCAAGATATTTATTATCATTACTGGAATAATCACGAAATTTATTTTTGCAGTTGAAAGATATATCACAGATGGATTCACGCCTTCTTGTGAGTAAATTCCAATCAAAGAAGTTCTGACTCATCGGATTCCTGATCACAGTATTCTGACCATGACTACGAGTCCGGCATTCAGGTGCCATATATAGAATACTAAAATAGGCCATTTTAATCAAAAAGCGTGGAGTCTCATTCAATTGAGCTTTGGTTGACATTACTAGCAGTTTCAGCTAGCAACATACATGTTTGGGTGTTTGGTTGATGCTAATGAGGAGGAGAGAGATACGGTAGTAGTAATTGTTGCAAACGCCGTGATGGTGGTGGTGTTAAGAAGAGTTAAAGTAATTTAGGTTTCATTGTTGATTTTCAGGATGGTAATAATATTCTTATCACCAATGACGATGCTACTGCTGCTGCTGAAGATGATGATGATTATGATGACGACGACGACGACGACGACGATGGTGAAGAATACGAGGACGATGACGATGAGGAGGATGACTATGATGATGATTAAACGACACGGGAATATTCCTTGTTCGTTCTGACAAAGGAAATCTGGGATTCTCAATTCTTTTCTTTCTCTCTTTGACATGATGTAGGAAAGAAGGAAGCAAAAAGGAACAAAGTAAGTGAAATGAAATGAAACAGTAAAACAAACGTAAATGTTGAGAAAAACACAAAGAAAAACAAAGATAGAACAAATAAAGAATGCCAAATTGCATAAAGAAGGAAGGAAGGAGGAGAGAAAGGAAGACAGTAATGATAGAAGAAATATAAAGAAAGAAATAGAAACCATGCTAAAACTCTGTGACATCTCGAAATGGCAGAGAAACGGAATATATTTCCGTTGAAGAACAGGAGAAATCGTGGAAAGTGAGAAAAGAATAACAGAAATAGAATTTTCTGAAAGGATAGGTTTGTGAAACAGAGACATTGAGCAAGAAGACAAGACATGCAGAAATTGCTGTAGAATTGAGTTAATCTAGAGAAAAAAACATGCTGACATACCGAATGATATAGAATGATGTATACTTACACATATCTGCGTGATATATACATACACCGTACATACGTACATACACACACATGCACGCATATACATAATTATAAATATATATATATATATAGATAGATAGATAGATATATACATACGTATATATCTATAGATATATATAGATAGATAGATATATACATACGTATCTAAATATTAGTAGGCAAACACCAATGCATGTATATATGTATGTACATATGTATATATATATATATATATATATATATATATATATATATATATATATATATATATATATATATATACACATATGTACATACATATATATACACATATGTACATACATATGTATATTTATACATACACATATATATATATATATATATATATATATATATATATATATATATATATATATATATATATATATATATATATATATATATATATATATATATATATATATATACATATATATATATATATATTTGTATGAATGTATATTTACGAGTTCATGGGTGTATCTTAGTGTGGATGCGGATGCATACAGTATCAATGTGTATGGCTCAGAGATTGTGCCATCTGTTTCTTCTTCCCGGAAAACCGTTCTTAACATTGAACATTGAATATTGTCTGTTCGTTTCTTCAAATCGATACTACTTTCCGTGTTGAGAGACCGATTCCCATTTCTTGAGATATATTGAGCTTCATATGAAAACTTCATAGCTTCATAATATAACTTTGTAGGAAATTTGAAATGTAAATTAAAGAGTATTTTGCATTACAAAACATGCTCTGGAACTATTATTTCCGTGTGTTTAAGCACAGAATTTACCTGAAAAAAGAATACCATGTACACCATCTCTGCTGGAAGATTAATGAATTTTTGTAGTGTGAAAGTTTATAGAATAGATATACTGAAGATGATAGAAAAAAAACAAAACAGAGAACTTTAAAGTTTTATTACCTTATAAATAATATTTTCCATTTTTCTTTTTCTATAACGCAACTTTTAATCACTGGAAAAGAATAATGGGAATAAAGAACTGAAGATTTAAAATTTTTGTTTATACCTTAAATTTGAACTTTCAGCCTTTCAAAATGCATTCATGAGAATAGAACATTCAAAGCGTTATTGTTACTGTATGGTTTGAAAATGGAATCCCTAACAGGGAAATAATAATTCTAACACATAAAAAAGCTATGAAATCGTCTTTTGCAATTCAAATTTCAAGTGTAAACCTACAAATATTCGCTGAAATTATATGAACATATATAGAATTATGAAACGATCGTCTGTGTGTGGTACAAAAAGAGAACGTGATCTTTTATAGTAAATAATTGCTCTAATGCTTAGAAAAATAGATAAATAGCGATAACTATATATATCAAAAGAATCGCATGAAAGGCAGAGAAAGAATTGGATGACGTTGATTAAAGAGTTGGGCTATTGTATGTTAAATGTCTTCTTATGTGCATGCAGGCAAATTAATCCTTCGGAAAGATACGCACCGTAGCTAAATATGTATTCTAGAAACGATATCATGACAGGAGCTCTGTAATATAGTGTTTAGTGTTCAAAACCCCAACGAAAGTGTTGGTTACATGTCTCAATAGTTGCATACGTCTGACTAACGTATTGTAAAATTGTCAGTTATACAGTCCAGAATTGTAGGCTACACAGATCAAAATGGTCGATCTTGATTGGCATCTTATGCAAGGCCCTGGTAACTGAAATGACAAAGCCTTGTTCCCGGCACACGAAGACTACAGAGACCGGATTAGCTAGAATTATCTAAATAACAAATGCCTGGTAACCCTAAGGAAACGAGTGTGACGTGACTAATGCAGATTAAGGTATAGCGATAGAGAAAAATAAAATAGCGAGAGAAATTTTGAAGAGACGATTAGACAGTGCATTACAACCGATGTGATTGCAACGATACTGGCGTTTGACCAATTCTTCAAAAAGGAATACGAAGGCTGTATTGTCAAAGTTAATGCACGTACTCTAAGAAACGAGGCAGCGAAAGCTTTGACCGCTTGTGCCCATCTTGTTCTACACCAGGTATTACTTTTCAATAGCACTTTGGTCGACTGCTTAGGATGAATGGAGAACTGGAAAGCAGTATAGAGTACATGGCCTACCAAGACATTCTTATCTCTTTATTGCTCAGAAGGGGCTAAACATAGAGGGGACAAACAAGGACAGAGAAACAGATGACGTCGATTATACCGACCCCAGTGCATGACTGGTACTTATTAAATCGACCCCCGAAAGGATGAAAGGCAAAGTCGACCTCGGCGGAATTTGAACTCAGAACGTAGCGGCAGACGAAATACCGCTAAGCATTTCGCCCGGCGTGCTAACGTTTCTGCCAGCTCACCACCAAGACATTCTACCATATCTCGGCAATATACGGTGAGTGTTGCTAAAAGGCCCTAATGACAACGGAGATACGGGAAGCGATAGTTTGCTGCACAGTGGTCAAAACTTCAAGTTTGGATGTGTATCGTAAAATTTTGCCGGATTTGTTTGTATACATTGAAGCAAACATCTAATGAAGCTGAAGGATTTCTAGTCCTGCGAGTTGTAGAGCTGTTGCGAAGATTGATCATTTTCGATTCATGACTGCTGAACACAAATTGCAAAAGTTTGCCCACGTGTTAGCCAAGAGGTTGGTACTTTTCATTGTTGCGGAGCCAGTGGATACTTGCAATAGATGAAGCTTACGAAAAAACACCAAAAGAAAATAAAAAAAACAGAAACCCAAATTTAGCACAGTTGCTAGGTGATTTTCGTCTGATGGTGATGATATACTTCTGTGTTTTTTATCACTGTATATCTATTGGAGTCAGCAGTGCAGGTTGCGACGTTTAGTATATACGTCTATGAAAACAAAGCGACCGAAGATAGACAAATGGGTAATGAGTGTATTTGCATATTTCAAAATATATTACTCTTTCACCAACACTGCATCCAAAGTAGGTGACTCAAGGACCGAGTTTCGTAATAAATACAACACATGAAATCTCGGTCCTTGAGTCAGTCTGTAACTTCATCGATTGTAAATAAAAACC
>NC_142934.1:44193517-44253517 GCF_046866305.1 Octopus bimaculoides
TTACACACGCACACTCACATATATATCTATACGTATGTATATATATATATATATATATATATATATATATATATATATATATATATATATATATATATATATATATATATATATATATATATGGTGCACCAGCATGACCGCAGCCACTTGGCTGAAACACATAAATAAATAAATAAATATATATATATATATATATATATATATATAATTGATAGATAGATAGATAGATAGATAGATAGATATAGATATATATTTATATTAATGTTTGATTTTAAATTCAGTTACAATAAAATCAATTGTACATTAATCCAATGGGTTACCATATATTTTTTTAGTACAAATATATTTTCTTATACAAGAATGTTCTTGAAAGTAACTTGCAAGTCTCTATCTGCCAAAGCATCTTCGGACGATATCAAAAATATTCTTTTATAACTATAAAGAGTACATGTGAATGCAACACCCTAACCACTAACCCTGTTTATATATATATATATATATATATATATATATACGACTCTTACTTTATCTTTTATTCCCCCGTCTTACTTTATCTTTTATTCCATCCTTCCTTTTACTCGCTCCCCCTTTCTCACTTTTCTTGGCCCTCTCTTTCTTTAACTCCCACTATCTCCCACTCGTTTATCTCCCCTGTACCTTTCTCTTTGATTTTTTTTTCTAATCCACCAATCCCGCTGTCATCTACCCATCTCTCCTCTTTCCACATGACCCATGTCCGGCCAGCCGTGATCTTTCTTTCATGGCCTGGCCATTGACTGTCAACACCTTTTGTGTCCATTTCCCATGTTCCTGCCTTTAGGCTTTCACTTCATACACGCCAGCTTAATTTGATTCGTTCTCAGTCGAAAGACGCCTGTTGTCATTTCTTGTTGTTTGTATTCGTAATTGTGTACCATGTTTTCCGTTCTTTTTTGTTTGTTCTTTTGTCTTTGTTGCTGTACACATTCGCTATCTTTCTAACAAAGGGGTCTAACACTCTTAGCTTAGAATTTTTGGTGGGCAACCAGATTTGCTGGCACCCGCAAATAAGAATTATTTTTGCAGAGAATTCAGGCCCGAGAGCAAACAAAACAAAACAAAATGAAGCAGAGTGTGATTTAGGACGGTAGACAAGGGCGAAAAGTCGAGCAAAATATGGCCTTAGGGCCAAGAAGACGAGAATAGTGGGTAACGCTTAAGAAATATCATAAATGGCGGAGAGACAGAGAATTTGCGACTGGTCAATTCGGGACCAGTGTAAGGAAAGAAGAGAAAACGCGGGTGACGTGACAGCAGCAGGCAGAAGCGAACGACAGCAAGTGACGGAAAGAAAACAAAAGGGAAAGAGATGAAGGGAGAAAAGTGAAAGGAGAAAAGGTTAGGAATAGAAAAGGAGATAGTGGAAAGCCTACAATAGAAGTGAGAGGGTGAGAGGAAATGTAGGGGAAAGAATGATGGCAGGAGAGAGTCACATGGGTTTATAGAATAAACTTACTTGTTAATACAAATTCGGTGAGTGTTGTGTACCATTACTTAATGAATGAGAAAATGTATGGTAAATAAACATACGACATAACGTATACTGAGTGTAAAACCGGTCGGGACACAATCACAGAAAGTCCCCAATTCATCATCGTTTATCAGCCAATTGCTAATACTCAGTTTCGTACCTTCATTGATAAGACTGGGGACTTCGAAACTGGCGGTGCCCGCAAAAAAGATTTTTTTGGCAGAGAATTCAGGGCCGAGAGCAAACAAGACAAAATAAAACAAATCAAAATGGCACAGAGTGTGATTTAGGACTGTGTGTCTCGTCTTCTTGTCCCTAAGGCCATATTTTGCTCGGCTGTTCCACCTTATCCACCGTCCTAAATCACAGTCTGTATAATTTTGCATTGCTTTGTTTTGTTTGCTTTCGGCGCTGGATTCTCCGCCAAACGAATTCTTTTTGCGGGCGGCGCCAATTGCCAAGCTCTCAGTCTTATCATTAAAGTTGCAAAACTGAGTATTAGCAATTGGTTGATAACTGATGAAGAATTAAGGACCCTCTGTTCTTTTCTCCCGTCCGGTTTTACACTGAGTATACGTTATGTCGTATGTTTATCATTTATTAAGCAATGGAATACAACACACACCAAATTTGCATTAACAAGTAAGTTTTTCTATATACCTGTGTGACTCTCTCCCTCTCCTTCTCTCTTGCCTTTATTCTCTCCCCTTTAATTTCTCTCTCACCCTCTCCTATTCTAGGCTTTCCACTTTCTCCTTTTCTATTCCTAATCTTTTCTCCTTTCACTTTTCTCCCTTCATCTCTTCCCATTTTTCTCACGGTCACTCTCTCTCTCTCTCTCTCTCTCTCTCTCTCTCTCTCTGTCTCTCTCTCTCTCTCTCTCTCTCTCTCTCCCTCTCTCTTTTCGCTCCCTGCTGCTGTCACGTCACCTGCGACCAGCTTCCCTTTCTCTCCCTTTCTTACGCTGGTCGTGAGCTGACCAGTCGCAAATTCTCTCTCTCTCTGTCCTTTGGCCCTAAGGCCATATTTTGTCTACTGTTCATCTTTGTCCACCATCTTAAATGAAGCCCTGCTTCATCTTTCTTTGTTATTCTTTGTTTTGTTTGCTCTCGGCGCTTAATTCTCTACACAAAGAATTTTTTATGTGTGCTGCTAATTGCAAAGCTCTCAGTCTTACAATTAAAGGTGCGAAACTGAATATCAGCAACTGGTGGATACCTGATGAAGAATTAGGGACATTCTGTGCTTGCTTGTCTCCCGTCCAGTTTTACAATCAGTATACGTTATGACGTATGTTTATTTACCATAAATTTTATCCTTTATTAAGTAATGGAACGCAATACACACCTAATTTATATATATATATAGACTGATAGATAGATAGATAGATAGATAGATAGATAGATAGATAGATAGATAGATAGATAGATAGATAGATGGTTACTAGACTAGCAAACGATCACACAAGTAAAAAGATTGTAACACCTTGTTTTTAAAGGTAGAAACTCCGGGGTTACGTGAAATATCTTGTATAATATATATAAATACATAAATGGAGTTAAACGCAAGTGTTATTGAAATTCTTTAACTTCGAATATATTACTGCTATTATTCCAAAGGAATAAGATGGTGTAAAACAATGTAATCTCTTCAGGGAAATGAAGAAATAAAATTCGTCAATAAGACATTTTAACAGAAAATGATTGATATGTATAGTGATTAACTGAACGCTATTCAGTTTGTTTAACTCCATTTATATATATATATATTTATATATATATATATATATATATATATATATATATATATATATATATATATATATATATATATATATATATATATACGGACAGAATTCACAACAAAAACAAAAACAAATGACGAAGTCAGGTGGTGTAGACAACAAACAGATGTATTAGTTTATCGCTCGGGAAGTGAAAAAGTCTTTAACGTTTCGAGCCTACGCTCTTCCACAGAAAGGAACATAGAAAGAAACAAGAGAGAAAGTAAAGAATGTGTAGTGGCTAGTGATATATCATGGCGAAAGCCGAACAGAGGGGTCCTATATGAGAACTAAGAAGAAGGGGAGATAATTAAACAGTGCTGACCCCAAGGCGAAGGTGCACGTGCGTGTGTATAAGACAGCATGTAAGTGCGTGTGCAAGAGGGCTGGTGACCTTGATTCGTGTGTGTGTGTATGTGTAGGCGTGTGGATGTGGGGCTGGGAAATAGTCAGTGCTAGTGTGTGTATGATGTGACGTGATGTGACGTGATGTGGTGTTGTGTGGTATGGTGGTGTATGGTGTGGTGTGATGGTATTGGGATATGGGGGAGGCGAGAGTGGGAAAAGCAAAGGTGGGTGTAGATGTCGGGTTTGTGGGAGTGGGTTGAATAATTGAATAATACGAAGTAATTATATATATATATATATATATATATATATATATATACATACTCACACAAACACGCTTTACTTTATATTATTGTTGAACTTGAAAAAAACAAATACACGTGTACCGTTGGTGGGGCTCCATGCAGTTTGTAGAGAAATATGTATTGATCATATTGAATTTAGTGGGATGCAATGCTTTCTTTAACCTTTTGTTCAAATACACAAATATCTTGTGTGCTTCTGTGTTTACGTACGTATGTCTGTGTATGTGTGTGTGTTTGTATATACATACATAAGAATAGGCAGACAGATAGTCATATGTATTCACAAATAAAAACTTATAAACTCATCGCTGAAACCAGTGAGAATTGCTCTACGTACTAAGTAGCAACCACGAGACTTGACTTAGGGACATAAACGCAGTGTTGTCTATACAGGAAGTGACAAGTTTCTTCAATGATACTTCAAATATGTGGTTCTTTTCTCAATAAATCTTCTATTTCTACGTCTAATTTTTCATTTTGTTTTCTGATTTTCCGTGACCACATGAGCTAGTTGTAATCAGACTAACCAAAAAGATATTCTTTTTTTTATCTTTCAATTTTTTTTTTTTTTTTGTAAGACTGCGCAGATGTGGATTCAAGACCATTTCATATCTTGTCCAATAGATGTACTGAATAATGCAACAACGATATTATATGCAGCTCTTTAATGATACATCATGAAACCTCACCATACTGCATTTTTTTCATGGAAAAGAGAATAGACTCTTCCGAATCTTAAATGATCATACTGAAAGAATATATTTATCAGGTCAGCCCATAAGTTCAATCCGATTTTACCTTTTTTAAAATTGAATGAAATTTAATAGTATTTTAGAATGGCTAATGGAAGTATCCAAAGAGTATTTGAGCCTCATAATGATTTATGAGTGCAAAAATGGAAATTCTGCAGCCGAAGCGACTTGAAACATACACTCAGTTTTTGAGAAAAATGCTTGAATGAAAGAACTTGCAGAAGATGGTTTTCAAAATTCAGAAGTGGAGATTTGAGCCTTGAAGATGAAGATTGAACAATATGTCCAGTTGAGTTTGATGATAAGCACTTTGGGGCATTACTTGAAGAAAATCCTGCATTATCAGTTGAAGAATTAGCAATAAATCATAGTTCAAACCATACAACTGTTCATCGTCACCTTCAACAATTTGGAAAGTTTCCTAAACTTGGAAAATGGGTGCCTCATGAATTGTCCGAAAGCAAAAGCAAATCTCGAGTTGACATCTGCCCTTCTCTCCATTCTCACGAACTAATTTCACTCTTTTTTGGATAGAGCTGTGACTGTTGAAGAAAAATGGATTTTCTATCGAAATGCCTAAACGCAGTAAACAGTGGCTTGGTAAAAGGGAAAAAGCTCAACTACAACCGAGAAAGGAACCGCATGGAAAAATGGTTCTCTCTATCTGGTGGGATTGCAAAGGAGTAATTCACTTTGAATTGTTACCGCCCAATGCAACAATCGATGCTCAAGTCTACTGTCAGCAATTAGAGAGTTTGAACCAAGCTTTGAAGAAACAAATACCCACTTTAGTGAATCAAAAATGAGTAATGTTTCATCAGGACAATGCGTGACCCCACACTGCAAAGATCACATCACAGAAGATCGAAATGCTTGGTTGGGAAAAAAATTTCTCATCCACCTTATTCTCCCGACCTTGCTCCTTCTGACTACTATTTGTTTCGTAGTTTACAGAATCATTTGGGTGACATAACTTTCGCAAGCCAAGAGAAGGTCGAAACTGACATTTCAGAGTTCTTTGCTTTGAAACCAAAAGAGTTTTACATTGATGGGATTAAAAAGCTTGTAAATAGATGAAAGGAAGTTATAGATAATCAAGGAATATACATTGATGATTAAATTTGAAGTAAATATGTTTGATCACTTGTTTTCTTTATTCAAATTTCTGACAGAACTTATGGGATGACCTGAGAGTCGCAGCGCACGTATGACTGGGTGCTTACGAACTTCGCTTTACAAGAGCATAGTTTCGTGTTCAGTCGCGTTCTACAAGACCTTGAATAATTATTTCTCTTTGTATTATTTGTGCAACTAATGCTGTGTGAATAACATTCTTTGGTGCAATTTCAACGTCGGCGTTAACTTTTCTCTTGTTTTGCTACAGACTTAAAATATAGCTTCAGTTTCAATATTTATGCATGACCTTTAAGAGAAATCTATTGTATTATGAGAATTCACACAAGCCTATGCATGATGATCACTCCATATTTGTCTTTGTCTCATCCCAAAAGCTTTGAAAATGTCAAGGAATTTTCAATATCCTACACTCACTAATTCATAGCTAATGGGACCCCTGAATATTTCACGGAATTAATGGTAGATCAATTAGATTACTTCTGAAAACTTTATCCAAAAAAGCCTGAAATCATGACCTGTACTGTGTATTTATGGAAAGATAGTTGCTCATCTGCTACTCATTGAAATGTAAAAGAAATTTCAATACGTTGTTTACTTCACGCACTTTGTATATACACTTTATATTCCTTATGCACAATTTTATAGACTAAGTACACAGCATTCATAAAATAAATATTTACTTTTATTTAACTGTTTTTCCCTGAATATTTTACGGAATTGCACTTATGGGCATGCGTTAAGTGATAGGTGATACCAAAACTTAAAGAAATATGCTTTTCCCTATCCAATCACTACTACCACCACTTCCACCACCACAACCACCACCTCCACCACCTGCATCCCCACCACTACCACCTCCATCATCATCTCTCTCCTTTCCCTCCCTCCTCTCTGTCCTCCTCTCCCCCTTCTGTCTCTCTTCCTTCTCTCCCTCCTCTCTCTCCCCTCTCTCCTCATCTCTCCCTTCTATATCTCCTCCTTCTCTCCCTCTTATCTCTCCCTCCCACTTCTCTCTCTACTTTTCTTTAACCTCACCATCAGAACATCGCCCTTCTGCTAAAATTATTACGTTCCCCCTAGCTCACATCACGGATGCTTATCTCTCCATCTTTTCTCGTTCTCTGTTGTTTTTTCTCTCCCATTTTTCTCTCACTTTCCGCCTTATCCTTTCTCTCACCTTTTTATTTTTTTTCTCTCTTTCCCTTCAACTGATCACATGAAATTGTTACAGTCACATTCCCTCTACCAGACATCATGGACGCTTCTTTCTCTCTCTCATTCTCCTTCCTTCTTTTTCTCTCTCTCTCTCTTTTCTTCCTTTTTTTCTAATCACGTGAAAGCGTTACCGACGCAATGACTAGCTGGCAACGTGCCATAAAAAATGACGGCTAATTGTAGTATATTATATATAAATTAGGTACAAAAACTAGTTTTTAGTTTAATAAAATCTATCCGCAACTAACATCTCTTGACTGCTCGTTTCCTTCAAAAGAATATTTAAGTTTTCCTTCCTTTTTGTATGACTTAAGACCACATAAAGCTGGCCATGACTAAATACAGGGGCTGGCAAGTAAATACCAAATCCACAGAGTTGAAACGCTGTTTGATTTTTCTTTCGGCGTTGAACCTTCACTATCCCACTTCCATTGCACACACATACACACGAAAACATTTAAATACTTCTCTTTTGCTTACATATACATATACTCACAAAGAGGTGAAACGCATTTTTTCACTGTAGAATTTCCATCATGCCACTACCAGTTTGCCCTCACCCCTTCCTTCCTTATTCATCTATTACCCCTTCCTTTTTCATTCATATGTTGTGATGGAGAAAAACACAAGAGTATTTTTATAGTAGATGGACAACTGCAGACATAAGCTTCTTTGTCAATTCCACAAGTGCTATTTTTTTTTTTTGTTTCTGAATGCTTGTGAAATTCAGCCGCTTCTATTCTTCCACGAACCAAAGGGAATCCTTAGGATTTAATATATCTTTAATTGTGTCTACTCCCAGGACGCTTACTATTCAGGATATACACAGGGATTTCAGGTGTATGTTTCAAACATCATCACACTCCACCGATCGGTATTCTCAACTACTTAGTCACAGTGAGACTGAAAAACATTACATAATTAACTGTAATATAAGGAGGAAATATAATATACCTCTCAAGAGGCTCCTGTATGCACGAAGTGAAAATCTATTCTCCAAACACAACAAAAAATACGACAAAGAACCTAAGGCAGATAATCTTCCACCGAAGAACTTATTGTCCCCTTCTCACTTGCCTATTCTACCACATCCTCTCCTGCCATCTAACCTCCTCTCACTTTCCCATTATTTCTCCTCTCATATACATATTCCTGATGGGATGACTAGCAGTAAAGCATATTGTATAATGTATGATATGTCTTAAATAATTATATAACTCGTTGTATAAAATTACATTGCCATGCTGTCGAAATGTACGTAGTATAATTTGAAGCAACAAAACCCTATATATATATATATATATATCATATATAATTTTTCGAAGCCCACACATACAGCTCTGGAATGAAGCAGTCGAAACTTGAGTGGTTGTCTCTATCTACATGAGTCTTTCAACGTTTATAGCTTAATGCTTGTCTTTCAAGTAATACAATTCCCAAAACGAACTATTTCACGTTTTCATGAAAGATAATAAAATTAATATGACGTGAACAACACAATTACACACACACATATGCACACTCATGCACATTCACGCACACACACACGCAAGCATACATTCGTACGTACATATATACATACATACATACATACATACATCATGACTGCTTATTAAAAGAAGTAGTCAATGATTTTGTGTTCGTATATCTTATAGTTATTTGGATGCAAAATATTTAATGTTTAATGGATGATCCGAATGACGTACAATCCGCTAGTTGGAATCTCTCAGTAGGTGACCTATGAATTATTAACACGTTATTTTCATAGCTACATACATAAATATATATATATATATATATATATATATATTCATTCTCTGACACATACACAACACATGTGGGCACGCACGCACGCAGAAACACACACAGACATACGGACACATACGCACACACATACACACTCGCACATACAAACAAACAAATAAATTTGGAGATTAGCGAAAAAGAGGAATAGAGTCAGAGTGGATGACAAAAACACAATAAGAACTTTGCTAACAGATATAGGTATGAGGAAGTATTAGGTGTCCGTGATTTTACGAAGACAATATTTATGGACAAGGTAATTTACGATTAAGTGGAGGTGCAATGGCCGAGTGGTTAGGGCAGCGCTCTCGCGGTCATAGGACCGCGGTTTCGATTCCCAGGCCGGGCGTTGTGAGTGTTTATTGAGCAAAAAACACCTAAAGCTCCACGAGGCTCCGGCAGGGGGTGGTGCTGAACCCTGCTGTACTCTTTCACCACAACTTTCTCTCACTCTTACTTCCTGTTTCTGTTGTGCGTGTAATTCAAAGGGTCAGCCTTGTCACACTGTGTCACACTGAATATCCCCGTGAAGTACGTTAAGGTTACACGTGTCTGTGGAGTGCTCAGCCACTTGCACGTTAATTTCACGAGCAGGCTGTTCCGTTGATTGAACCGACGGGAACCCTCGACGTCGTAAGCGACGGAGTGCTAATACAATGCAATACAATTTACGATTAAAGTGCCTCTTTATACGTTTATACTGGCACCATATATGCGTGTAGGTTTGCTCGTATGTTTACCCGTGTGTGTGAGCTTATGTGTGTGTTTTTGTGCGTATGCATCTATTCTTCTATATACATATATCCATGCATACATAAATGCTTATATTCAGACAAACGTGCATGAACTGTGTTGAACTCCTCTTCCAGCTGAACATCATCATATTGACATCACTCCTGAGGGGCGGTCCGCTAAGGCTAAAAGTCTTAACCTCCACAAGATTACAATGTAACATTCTTTTTAGTAATTCTGTCTCAGTTTGCGTAATAGTTTTTCATGATTTCCTTGCAATGTGTAAATACGCATAGGCACGCTCACTCACACATTAACACACCCAAACATATACGATCATGCATGCTTGGAAACACATCCACGGCTGTGTTTTGTTTTGTGAATATATATGTATGTATATATGTATATAAAACATACAGCTATATATATATATAAATGTAAAAAACATACTGTTGATAAAGGCTACGTGGCGTTCAATTATCAAATAATATATATGCACACAATATGTTATATATAATGTTTATATATATTTACATATCTGTATATGCATCTATGTATGTATGTATGTATGTATGTAAAGAGAGAAAAGGAGAGAAAAAGAGACGGACAAACACGTTTCCAAAAATGTGAGAAGAATATAGTTTATTTTAGTAAATATCAGAAAAACAGAGCCGAAAGCATGCTACGTTTGTGAATTCATTCTTGTTACAATACTTTTAGAAACTTTGCCGCAATTATATAAATATATTGCTTATAAATGTTTGTCATCCCGCATATTAAACTGTTTCATTCGAAATTGGATTAGGCTGACTCATAATAATTTTGCGTCGTCTACTGACTAAGATCAGATTTATAATTTTTTTATATTAAGTAATTCATTCCATCAAAATATTACCAAGATTTTCGGTAATTAGAGATACTTTCATTTCGGATTATTATTTCCTTCATCACTTCATTTTTATGGCGTTTTGCTTCATTTATATTTTGCTTTCGAGTCCGGGTCGTGATCTTACATAAAAAGCAGTGTTTGAGATCTAAATAAATTAATTAGACTTCATCAAATAGGTAAATATTAAAGTCACTGACATCAAGAGAAAATAATAAAAAAAAAAGAAAGCAAAAATCGAAAAGCGATTGTCTCTAATTTTGTTCTTCTCTCTTTCTCATCCTCTTTCTCTCTCTCTCTCTCTCTCTCTCTCTCTATATATATATATATATATATATATATATATATATATATATATATATACACGCACACATGCAAACACACACACACACACACACACACACACATATGTATATATGTATATATGTATATATATATATATATATATATATATATATATATATATATATATATATATATATATATATATATATATATATATATATATATATATATATATATATGTATGTATGTATGTATGTATGTATATACACACATATATCCATATATACATATATATATATATATATATATATATATATATATATATATATATATATATATATATATATATATATATATATATATATGTATATATATATATATATATATATATATATATATATATATATATATATAGATCAAAAGTACAGTAGTAAAATAATCATTTCTATTAGCTTACAACTGATTCTGTGGTAGGGATTTGTGTACCCACATCTTAGTATCAATTGAAAATCTTTTCGCCTCCTCAAAGGCATTTTAAATTTCATACGTATGAATATACAGAGAGAGTGGGGGAAGGAGAGAAGGGGAGGAGAAAGAGAGGAGACTCTGAGAGTGATGGGGAAGGGAGGGAGGGAGGGAGAGATTGATTCAGATGAGGAGAGAGGAGGTGAGAGGTGGAGAAAGTAGGAAGGAGAGAGCGAGATTGATTCATTGATTGGTTGATTGATTGATTGATCGGTTCATTCAGTGACTGAGTGGTGAAAGAAACACTAAATACGTAAAGCAAAGCTTGAATACTTTATTGGAAGCTTCTTGAATCCCTTCTGTAGATTCATGTTACTGTTTATTGCAGCGATTGCAAATGTAGCAGTATGACAGTATATAAACAAAATTATTTGTAAACACATGAAAATAGGATTAGTCATTGACATTTGATCGAACGCCAAAAACCTTCAGAAAATATACAACATAATCAGTTGTCGGATGCAGAAGAAATAAACGTGATCTTCTATTCGCATAGAAACCGCGTGACATTTTCGTGTTTTCAGTATCTAATGTATAAAAGGAAAAAAAAAGCAGAATGACAATGACTACTGTTAATGTACTTTTAGCACTGTCCATGGGAGTAATTAATCTGCAAAGAAGACCTTTGTCTCTCCCCCCTCTCTCTCTCTCCTGCTGTCTCTCGCTTACTCTCTCTTTCTCTCTCCACCTCTCTCCCTTTCTTTCTCTCTCTCTCTCTGCTATTTGCTTCTCTCTCACTTGCTGGACTATGAATGATCTATGAAGGAAGAACAATATTCCTTCAATGTCCCCTGTCTTGCTTCTCATCCCGCCATGCTTTATTATTTATCTAGTTGCGATTACCTCCCTTACAAAAGCTGCAGCCAGGAACTCCGTGTGTATAAGTTAATGATTTCTTGAATATGTGACATGTTTTTAGGTTATAGAGAATTCACCATCAGGAAAAGGATGTATTTTTGTATTCCTTATTTGGACAGAACTTAATAAAACATTGATAGAAGTTGCTGAATGATTTCCTCACTTGCAATCGTCTTTTTTTTTTTTTACCTTTTGCAAAATGGCAAATTTGTACAAGACTCTAGGGAAGTCGATTCTACAGGGTATCCACAATGTCTGGGTACATGGAGTAAATAAAATCATAACTTATACAATTAAATATAAGAAATAATAATTTCTTAAAGTATGTGTTAATCCCCATCTACCCAGACTTTGTAGACACCCTGTATGACTGTTAAAATATCCTCCAAACCATTGATATGTGCCGTACAAGATGAAGAAAAGCGTCTGAGTGTCTGAACGTATACATATGTTGCTAGAACCGTCCCGCAATAGAACATGCAGGTGATAACGTATTTTTGTACTCATGCAGTATAACTAATTTATTCATTAAATATTTCATTCAATGGTAAATTTAACTTACAGTATTCAGACTAAGTTTGACCATTTTTTGCCTCAATTTTTCAGAAATATCTTCATGAATTGGTGAATAGTCAATGGCGTTGGAGAGCATAAAGAGTGAATTTGTAGTTGATAAATAATTAATCGGATATAGATTACTGGAAGCCATGTGGATATTGGAAAAGAGCTACCTGTATCGTGAGGATTCGTGCCGGGTGACAAAATGTCGACAGTATCACTGCTGTTGAATATTCTGTGAATGTTGTAAAGGTAGTAAGAAGTAACATGGACAGCTGCAATGGAAAATACAAATCTGTAGCAAGCATTACAGGAAGCAGCAAACGTTCTGACTGCGTTCTGAACGTTCTGATTGCGTTCGCACGGGTATAAATCCGACAACTAGAGGTCAAGGTGACGGATGATACGAGGACGGGAATTCGAGCTTTAGCGAGAGAGAGGATATGCCCACAATGAATCTGGCACAAAATAAAAAGATTCACTACCAATTTTACAAGAAGTATAACGGACAATTTCTGACAGCCGAGGCCAAAGAGAACCGCTTGACTAAAGCAAAGAAGCTCCTAGCCGGGGCATGACCTGCTTTTTCTCACATGAAAGATCTTCTGTATTACACCAGTTGTCCAACAGATGTATTGGCTGCAATACATGCGACGTCCTACTTATCAGGAAAGTCAAGTGCTTCCAAACCGTGATGGTATTTGGGCATGTCTCCAGTATGATATTGAGCTTCCCCACATGTTTAAGTAGAGTCGTCGGTCCAGTTCAGCAGTCTACGAGAAACTACTGCAGAATGTGGTCAAAATTTGGCTGGAGAGGATTGCTGATGGAAGTCCACAGGTGTGGCAGTAGTATTCAGCTCCTTTGCATAACTCCGAAAACCCCAGAAGTGGTTGATGGAGAACATATACGACTTCTCTAATCCCACGTTCTGGCCTCCTAATTCCCTTGATTTTAATACCAAGGGTTACTATAGCTGTGAGTGCAGTTGAGAAATACATCAATCACTCAGCCTGCAACTTGAAGGCCTAGCTGGTAGCCAATATCTGGCAGTTGTTCGAAGATTTTCCAAAGGATACAGTGAGGTACGCACATCCTAGGTTCCGGGGCCGTCTTGAGGCCGTGTTGGGAGCTGAAATCGGTAACATTGAGTATATCTCTATGTAAACAAACCTTCTAACGGTCACTGACCATGTAACATCTCTGCTCGTAAGTTATCCCATCATTTCGTTTTTGTCTTGCTATTACATGTTTTACTATGAACTCCCTGAAGAGAAATAAATGAAGAACCCCAACAGCACGTTCTTCTTTGTGAAAGTTCTCTCATTTGTTTCGAAACATGTGTAGGAATTAAAGGAACTTTTATTGACGTACGTTTTGCTCCATTTATTTTTATCCATATCTTCTCAAAATGTATCACTTTAACTTGGTATCTCTACCTGTAAAACGGCTGTGATATCTGGTTTTTAGTGTAATGTTGCTCCCTCTGGTAACTATTAACGTATTTAAATTATCGAAAGTTTTAATAACTGAGATAATAATAATATATACATAAACTTATATATATATATATATAGCAATATATGTATATATACATATATATATGTATATATATATATATATATATATATATATATATATATATATATATATATATATATATATATATATATATATATATATATATATATATATATATATATATATATATAAATATATATATATGCATGTATAGATATGTATGTATATATATGTATGTATATATATATATATATATGTATATTTATCTATCTATCTATCTATCTATCTCTCTCTCTCTCTCTCTCTCTATATATATATATATATATATATATATATATATATATATAGTTATTTATTTATATTTATTTATAAGCCCGCTTAGTTTAGTGTTACGGGACGTTTTTACTCGTATTCTGTTATTTGTTTACTTGATTCAGTCATTTAACGGTGGCCTTGCTGGAGCACCACTCTTTAGTCGAAGAAATTGACCCCTGAACTTACTCCTTGTAAGCCTGGTGCTTATTCTATCAGTAACTTAGCTGGACATCTAAGTTACAGGAACGCAGATACACCAACATCGGTTGTCAAACAATGGAGGTGCGGAGACAAACACACACACATACACATACACACACACATAAATATATGCATACACACACACATATATTTATATATGACGGGCTTGGATATGCCTGGTGTTATTTTGTAGTTTGCTGGTATGCTGAGAGAGATCAAGCTCCGTTACTCATAGTTTCTTAGTACAGCTGCCTTTGCTCTTGATTCTGTTGATCACCATCTCTCTTATTTTGAAAATACACTTCTCTTTGGTCCTGGCTCATTTTTTCTATCTCCTACTGATTTCTTTCCTCCCTCCTATGCCGTAGGATACGTTCCCTCTCTTCTTGGCTTATTGCGCGTGATTTTGATTCCTTATTTCCTCCCGCTGTTCCTCATGCAGTCTACGGTAGTTCTTGCGAACAGTGATCATTCATCTTGCAAAGGTGAAATGAACAGCAAAACCTATGTAGCTAGAAATGTAATATGCACGATCACGAGTGGGGTCAACTGAGGGAAGTCAGCAGAGCATCTATTTTGCAGCATGGTATTAAAAATATAGCTGGTCACATTATGATTCCGGTTTCACTTCATAAACTGTTGCAGTACATCCCTATGATGTCATACTACATAAGATGTCTATTTGTGTTGATTCATATGCATAATGTGGTTACTGATGGAAATCGATCCTGTTGTTAGGTAATTGAAAGAACGACATTGATAAGATGAATCGAAACCATGTGATATCAACGCTACGCTGGAAATAAAGTAATTTAGCTCTACTCAGATCTACGTAAATACTAGTCGGCTGATGATGCATCCCTCTTTCGCTCCGGGTTACTAAACTTCGATTTTCCGCTGAGTGGGAGCTCCGTGAACGTGTCTATGCCAGCTTGTGACAGTGTAAATATTCAAAATAATTAGCTACAATAGAATCTAATATATCAAATTCTCTTCCGGGTTATATCTATTGGCGAAAAATCATTTTTATTCCGGTTGTCGGAACCTAATATGAATTATCTTTAATATTCAATAGAAATTATGTTTGAAACATTTCAGCCAGAAATGTGAGAGAGATTTCTTCAGCTCAACAACGGTAGGCTAGAGAAATTGTTATGACTTACTGAACTCGAAAAAATTAAGGATAAGATTTTGTAACGAAACACATTTTATAGCGAAACTATTTTAGGTTTTGCTTTACTTTCAATTTCCCCCTTACGTGATATTCAAGAAATTCAATCAAGCAAAGGTTAAAAAAAAACAGCAATCATGATACGTTTCTTTTTAATTCATCTTTCCCCCTTTCATTCTCTCTATCTCTCCCTGTCTCTCTCCCTGTCTCTCTCCGTCTCTCACGCTATCTGCCTGATTTCTCCCCCCTCCTCTAGTTATTTTGTCTTAACACATGCCTGAAAGAACAAATTGGTTTACATACACGTGCGCCAATGTGCACTTGTATGTATGGAGTTGTAAACATGCACATACACACATACATACAAAAGCATCCATAATTACATGTACACACATACATACATATACACACATACATACATACATGCATACATACATACATACATACATAATACATACATACATACATATATACATACATACATGGACCTCTGCCGGTTTGACGATGAGGATTAAGTTTTCGATCAAGTCTCTGACATGCTCTGTGTTTTTGAATGAATGTGGCTGAAGATTCCGTAAATACGTCTGCCCTGGAAATAATTCTCATACATCATCAACGTGACATATTGTTGGATGAACCTGTCGAATTATTAGTAAAATACTCTCGATGGGCTTCGATACAATTTCCATAATCTAATTCTACTCACAATGTATAGGTGAACAGAGGCTACAAAATATGACATTTGCTCCAGAAAACGCGCCGCAAGTTGGAAGCTAGGATATTGTGACTACGTAGTGAACTTGATGACCTTTCGGTCATATTGCGCATATTCACACATGCAAACATACATACATACACAAACATCAACACAAGGTATACTGTTGGAGCATTGCCATTAAAACATGTCAGTTGAAAGCCTAACTAGCCGTATATGTTGTTTGAGGCAGCCAATAAAAAGTATATACCGTCATAAAGGTAAGTAATCCAGCTGATGTGAATATCGCATTTGAAAATGAAATAGAAAGGGAACTATGGACAACTGCCTCGAAACCTTTATCTTCTATGTCCATATTATAAATTCACAGTTATATTAATAATTGGTGCATTTAGTTTTGTGAGTAAATGCCTAGGTGACAACGTAGTTATCTAAGGGTTTTCTGAAAAAAAACCCAATTAACTCGCACATAAGAAATAGACAATTTATCGAAAACCCAATATTCTTCACAGCCCTTGTTCTTCAAAGAAAAATACAGAATTTTGAATTTTCAAAAATGTTTCTCTCTTTCGGAAGCTTGGCAGTCTTCAAAGACACAGTTCGTCTGTCATATTTTATATCAAAATTATTTCCTTTTGATATTATATAACTTGCAGACATTTTTTGCTGTGGTTGTGTTTTGGTTATATTTGTTGTTGTTAATTTTCAACTCAAGCCTAATTCGACAGACCTTTTCCCAAAGGTTTTGTAGAATGTGCTGCGAACCGATCACTTTTTTAAATGCAGTTTATTTAGGAATACCTGATCCGATAAAACGCCCATTTTATTTGAAAATAACAGGATGCAATTAAAATAAAATAGAAAAATTCTAATGAATACGTAATGTCAACAGGTAGATTTATTTAATATGGAGAATTTCGAAGTTTAATCAGTCACTCAAGCTACTAGACATACTACTGAAATATACCTACCTCGTACTGCATCTCGCCCCTTTAATAATTAAGGATTAACTATGTATGTCAAAGACGACTAGATGTGCATGGCTGGAATGGTCTTGTCCACAGACCTCGGAAGACACTTTGGGATCCAATACAGCTGGAATGTTAATTGCATTTGAAGACAGTGAAACCGATAAATATGTTTTTGAAGTACTCTGAAAAGAAGTTAAACTATCGCCTAAAGCCTTTCATGCCAAAATGTGTTGCTTTATTGATATAATATTTCCTGTGTTCAATATAAGGATGATAGATATATACATGTACACACATACATGTATGTGGAGGCGCATTGGCCCAGTGGTTAGAGTAGCGGACTCGCGTTCGGAGGATCGCAGTTTCGATTTCCAGGCTGAGCTTGTGTGTGTTTATTGAGCGAAAACACCTAAAGCTCCACGAGGCTCCGGCAGCGGATGGTGGCGACTCCTGTTGTACTCTTTCGCCCCACCGTTCTCTAACTCTTTCTTCCTGTTTCTGGAGTAAAGATGCGATGGACTAGCGTCCCATCCAGCTGGGTCCTACGCATACGCCATAGAAACCGGGAAACCGGGCCCATGAACCTGGCTCGGCTTTAAAAAGGGCGCATACAAATTTTAAAAAAACATGTATATATACACATACCTGTGTCCATACATACATACATATATATATATATATATATATATATATATATATATATATATATATACACACACATATATATATACATACGTGTTTTTATGTGTGTATGTATATATATAAATATATATGTGCGTGAGTGTGCGTGCATGCATGTATATATGCGTGTTAACAGGAGACATGGTAGATCGAGAGAATTTACGGAGAAATATTAACGAATGTTATAGTTGTACACGTTGGATGAATTGAAAGAAAATTGGTATTCAGCACCGTGATGAAGTTGCGTGGGATGATTTAGCAATGTTTTGAGTGTCACGTGAGCACAGAGAGTTTTGATGTAAGGAATTTGTTAATCAGGTGTATGCCAATTCTTTGTGCGTAGCTTTTCTGGTTAGTCTGCTGTCCTGATTTTTGAGACTATTGTATAACTATTGTTTTGTGAAATATTTTGAGAAGTATAACATTTAAGCAGTATACAAAACTGGAAGTTTTTCAAGGAAAGACGATCTGAATAATTATAATGTAATATTCACAAATTTATTTATTTATTATGTGTATGCGAGAAGTGTGAATGTATGTGCGTGTGCACGTGTTCGCAGTTTTCATGCCAAGTCAACGAATATGTCAGTATGGCATTTAGAAGATGTAAAAGCTTTATCTAAACTAGCTGTAGGAGGTTATTTTGAAGATTTTAACACGATTCATGAGAGATGTCCAAGATAAATATCAATCCGCTTGACCTATGCGTTGATGGCAAAAGAAATATTTGTCCACATTCATGTTTTGTGCGTTCTCGGGCATACGACAAGCAGACCTACAAAAAAATATATTACATCATCCGATCTATTTAATTTTACTTTAAATAGAATGTATTGTTGTTTCATTTTGTTTATTTAACACAGCACGTTATCATTTCATGTGAGATATTTCTACCATAGATAGGTTAAGCGAGTGACACCAGTTGAAGAACCGACGAGGAAGTATTTACGCGTTGATTTGATATTATAGAAACCTACAAATCACACGCAATTTTCTTCGAAGATACACATTGCTTATTCCGTGTCACAGTATACACGAGAGAAATGTTTTTGATATTGTGTCCCTTTGATGGAGGCCGACTTAAACAGCAAAAAACCATGCACATTGATATAATTTTTGGTTTCACGACACTGAAAATTATATTTAGTCACTTAATCTCCCTGAAATCAGATTCTACACTTTTGGAAAACAAAAATACTCATTGTGAGCGCATTCCATTTATTGTATGTACAATCTCTGGTTGAACGACCACTGGTGACTTCCTTAACAAGAACTAAGTACTAGTCATGAAATTTTCATGGAAAGATACAAAGGTGATTGGAAGTTCGTCGATACCCTCAATCGTGTATTACTTTCTTTGTTTTGTTTTTGCAAGTCCCCATCTTAAAAACGAAAGTCAGATAAATTTTCTACACTTATCTTTGAGCACTTAGTCAAGAACCGGAACAAATGACAGAAAATATACAACAGTTCCATCGTCTCTCAGTTCCGAGCAAGTGCATGATCCTTTCAAGAACGGTAACTTGATAAACAAATTTGACTTCGGTGTGATTGGAACTCAGTAGTTAGATTACAAAGAGACATTTTGTTGGATTTCTAACAAGTCTGAAAAGTTGTCATCTTAATATGTATTCCTACAAACTTCTAACAATAAAAAATGGCCTTCGCTTTTGATTTACTTTTCAATAGCTGACATGAAGTTTAACACCAACAACAGCATGAATACCACCAAATGTGTTTATAGATGTTTTTGTCTTTGTATTACAATGTTCAGGAATCATACTCTCACACCCTCTCCTTCTCTTTCTGTGTATCTCTCATTACATATACATATAGATACATATACGGACTGATAGATAGATAGATAGATAGATAGATAGATAGATAGATAGATAGATGCATACATATAGACAAATATATATATATATATATATTTATATACACACATGCATATATATACAAGTATGTACGTATATATGTATATGTATGTGTGTATATATATATATATATATATATATATATATATATATATATATATATATATATATATATGTGTGTGTGTGTGTGTGTGTGTGTGTGTGTGTGTGTGTGCGTATGTGTGTGTGTGTGTGTGTGTGTATGTATGTGTGTGTGTGTACATGTATGATTATTAATATTAATGTATTTAACTACTTTCATACACTACCCTGTTATTCCGGTTGAAACAAAAGAATTACATAAGATGCCTCATAGAAATCGTGATGTATCAATCTTGTGTAAGTTTCTAATTATATTTATGACAACAAAAACTTGTTTTCTGCCTTTTATTCCATTTTGTTTAAGTTGTTATTCTGCTATTTGTTCAACACGTCTGACTACAGATCACGCATCATAGGAGGAATAATATCGAATATATTCGTTTGATGCGTGTGTATGTCTGTGTATGCGTCTATGAGTGGATATATGAATGTGTATCACAGTGTATGTTTGTGAATTGATATATGCGTGTGTAGTCGTACACTTTATCGTTGCTATGAAAAGAGTATTCATCATAAGCATGTTTTTGTTGTATTATCGATGATTATAGCTTCAGGGATGATTACACATGCATGTACATAGACACAACAATTACCATATATGCATATGTATACGCAAATGTATTCGAATTTTTATATATGTATATATTTGTATACATACATATATATATATAAAATTATGTGTGTAGATATGTATATGTATATGTATATATATATATATATATATATATATATATATATATATATATATATATATATATATATATATATATATATATATATATATATATATATATATGTATATATATATATATATATACACATCAATATTTATATGAAATTGTATTGATATATATATAGTTACGTGCATATACGTATACATAGTTCTATACATTCATACATATACTTTGTTACATGCATATATATATATATGTAATAGCTAAACAAACAACTGAATACTAGAAATTTTTCGACTGAGGGTGCTGTATGACTAATTGAGAAAATCGTAGCTATAACCATTTCAAATATGAAAGAAATAAACAAGGTTAATTTTGCATATACTTCATATGAAAATGCTTATTTACTGTGGGGTCTCCCATATGGACATAATATCATATCATCATCTCTTCGTACCTGGAATGTAGTATTCACAAATCAGTTTTACGTTGCTCTATCGATTAGATCGTGGTTAGCCACGATGTATTAATATGTAACACCACCCGACTCGAAGAAACTAGAAGAAACGATCGTTTTCATATATTTTGATAAAACATGTCTTTGCGAAGTTGATAAATTATCTCCTGGGTACTTTCATGGGAAAAAAATATTAGAACGCTCAAATTAGTCAAAAGGTTATGTTACGTAGCAACTATTTGTACATCGTCTATACATAGTGCTTATAGATTTGTTTCTCTCTATTCATTTTTTCAAAATTTATTGACGATACTTCATTATGATGCGCAGTTATATACATGTGGAAGCCTGCATTGCTTTGCTTATGACACACCAATAAACTTGATGATAGTGTTGATCCAAGATACACATCCTCCTCCGCATCTTGTACATTGTTTTATGGTAGGATATGTGACACTGAAGGTACTGAAAGTGACTCCGAACAATAGACGTATGGGCTTGGTGACGACCTTTCTTCCTCTTTTCACTCAGTCTCCTGCTTTCGGTTTCAAATTGCTGTACTCTAATATCACACAGCCCAGGAATCCAATCGATTTGAAGGGACACTGCATAAAATGAGAGCGCACTTAAGATGATCATGAAAACGAAGTTTTAGACGTCCGTGAGGCCTACGTCCAGTTTTGATCTCACTGAAAACGACCATCTTTTGGAGCTGGTTGCCAGGCACCCGAATCATGTGGCCAACTCAGCGAAGATGACGAAGGATGTAGACCACAATGTTGGTCTACATCCTCCTTAGGAGGTTTTCAGTATGTCCTTCCACGTGAGACCAAGGACGCTATGGAGTGATCTGATATGGGACGTTTATAGTTGTCTGAATTGGCCCTGACAAAGGGTCTAGGAATGTGTCTCTTACAAGATGATGTATACATAGACATCTCTATAAACAGAGATTTTTGTATTTGCTCTAAGGTTCTTCAGAAGGACTTGGTAGTTGAGTCTTCCGAAAGATGTTGAGACTATCTTGATTTGACGGAGTATCTCCTCGTCAAGGATTCCAGTGTTAGAGATTGTGCTTCCAAGATTGCAGAATAAGTCCGCATGCGATAGAGGAGCATCAGCAATGAGGACGGACTGAGTGAGAGGTGAGTACGGAAAGGCTGTTTAGATAATTTCAATTTTTCGATGTTTCACTCGAAGACCGAGACCAGAATAAACACTGTTCATTGTCTGTTGAAGTGGGGCGGACGTATTACATGGTGCAGCTCAATCATAAGCATGTGTATATAAATGTAGATAGATAGATAGATAGATAGATAGATAGGTTTCTTTATTAGCCACACAGGGCTCAACACAGAGGGGACATAATACAAATGTAGAGTTTTTTTCTTTTCGGGAGGGGGGGGGGCAAAACAAAGCAGAAAAAAACAAAAGTGGGGACAACGATGAAAAAAAACATCGCAAAACGTTTGGGGTATTTACAAAAAATACGAAATAATACAGAAAATTCCCAATAACTGGGGAGGTTATCCGTGGAAAGAAAAACTTACGAAAAGACCACGGTAACCTCGGTCCTTAGTGTCACAGTTTGTTAAATAAAATTTCTTTTATTTATGCAAGAAACGTAAGTAACTCTCTGTTTACACAATTTTAAAACGTTTTATAGAATCATGGTCAAGGTGGCTTCGTCATTTATACGTGCCATTCTTGCTACATGTATCCATCTTTTTTCGAAACATTTGCTAGACAACACTTGCCTCTCTACTCTCACCTTCCTTTCCAAGTGATACTTGAAAAAGTTGATGAGAGATTGACCAGAGAGGAAAGTATTTGTCTCTAATCCTTTCAGACGCGTCCACCAGATGCATTCTTTCGCCATAACCACAAGTACGATAAATACAGCTCTTCCTTCCCGTTTAAAGGAAGGAGGCGTGACGATATTGACGATAGACTCGGTTGATAAACCGACTCGTCCCACACGCGACAGCAGTCGTTCGACATAAGCCCACAGCTCTGAAATGGTTGGACACTGCACGAGTGCGTGCAGAACGGTTTCATCGCTCTGACCGCATCTCGGGCAGGTCGGCCCCGCATTTCGCGAGCCCTGTCTATAGAGCTTATCCCGAACGGGTAGCGCCTCTCAGTAATACTGCCAGGCCAGGGATCTCTGGAAGTTGTCCATAGGTCCCGGCCCGAAAGTCGTCCGGAACAGGCGGGTCAGGTATTCCTCGTCGACACCCAGGTTCGCCCCGAGATCGTCGTCGTACCTGCCCTCCACTAATCCCCTATAGAATGACTTCGTTGTGATGCATCCGCTCAAGGTCGACCCGGGAGGGCAAAGTTGTTGCAGAGCAACGCAACACTCACGGTGCCATTCGCCATTCCTCGGCCTCTTTTTGATCCACGACTGCAGCTCGGTCATGGAGACGAGCTGCGGGAAAGCGCGTCGCACAAACGGCGACCACACCTGCTCACCGTCGTCTACGTAGAGCCGGAGATGTCGTAGTCTCAGCGCCTGTCTGCGCATCATCAACCACGGCATGCCCAGCCCTCCTTTCAGCGGGTGTTGGCAACAAACGGATCGCCTCACCATCGGCACGCTTCCTTTCCACAAAAAGCGGAAGAGGATGCGCTCCATTTCGGTGATGGCGCGATCGGGACAAGACACGACGGCCAGGCAGTATTCGATGACGGACGCGATGTACGCGTTCGCCACCTCCGCCCGACCTTTTAGAGACAGCTTCCTCTCGGACCATTGCCGGCAGAGAGTGGCCACCCTACTCGTTATCTCGTCCCAGTTCTTCTCCGTTTGCAGGTTCGGACCGAACCAGACTCCGAGCAACTTGACCGGACCGTCCGTCCAGCGTCCCACTACTGAGGCGCTGCCGGACGGTATGGGCTTGCTCCTCCAGGTACCGAGCAGCAAACCCACCGACTTATCCCGGTTGATTTTCGCTCCCGTCACCGCTTCGTAGTCTTTCAGCGTCTCGCCGACAAGCTCGATGTGCTCGTGGCTAGACCCTATGACGGTGACGTCGTCCGCGTATGCCGCCACGTTCGTCCCGCACCCCAGTTCTCGCGGGATGCCCCTCAGCGTCGCCAGCTTCCGCAGTAGTGGCTCGAGAGTCAATACGTACAGGAGCGGCGACAGGGGGCATCCCTGAAGAACCGAACGTGCAATGTCGAAGGGTCCCGATAGACGTCCATTGACGCGAACAACCGAACGGATGCCTGTGTACAAGGCAGCCATCCAGCCGCGGAAAACGGGACCGAAGCCGGCCGCTTCGAGGACGGCCTCCAAGTATCGATGGTCTACCCTATCGAAAGCTTTGGATTGATCCAGATTGATCAGGGCCCAACCCATGCCAGGTTCCTTAACTACCCTCTCTATGATGTAGCGCATCAGATGGAGCTTGTCATGGATGCTCCGGCCCGGCACGGCGCAAGTCTGCTCCGTGCCGACCAGTTTCTCGATGACAAGCGCCAACCGCTTGGCTAACACCTTGGCCAAAATTTTCATGTCTGCATTGAGCAGATTGATGCGCCTAAAGTTACCTATGGCTTCCCCTTGTTTGGATCTTTCTTCAGCAGTGTTACCGCTCCTCGGCTCACAAAACCGGGAATGCTCCCGTTCTGCTGCCAGTTGCAGTACACGGCCGCCAAGACGTCTCCAAACAAGTCTGGCATACAGTTGTAAAGCTCGTAGGGCAGACCATCCAAACCCGGAGATTTGTCCGTCGAGCAACCCGCCATCGCGTCCCTCACCTCCTTCGCCGTGATGACCCGTTCGCAGCACTCCGCCTCTCTTGCCGAGAGTCGTGGCAAGCTGTGCAGGTAGACACTAAAGTCCACCCTGCCTTCTCGCTCGCCACTCCTCCCGAACAGTCTGGCAAAATGCCGCTGAAACGCCTCGCACATCTTGCTCGACTCGAGCAATTCGCGCCCCTATTCGTCTACCAGAGACCAGATGGTGGCTCTGTTACCCCGCTGCGCCTCCGCCACCCGGGCCTCTTGTGCGGCTCCAACACCTTCATTCCTCAGAGCACGCGTCCTTGCCCTGACAGCACACCCTTCGTGTTTAGCATTGAAGTGTTGGTCGAGGGCCAACCTCGCCGCTAAAACGTCGGATGCGATGCCACTTCGCAATGCCTCTTCTAACTTTATCACTAGCTACCCCTCTATTCTGTTCCTCTCTACAGCTAGTGCCCTGCTATACCTTTTTGCTTCTACCCTTACTCTTGAGGGCAAACCACCATTTGTTGTTGACGATGGCTCCCGTCAAAGCCCTCTTTACTAACGTGCTAATCCGGTCTCTGAAAACCTGTCTCGACGGGAAAGACGCGTTTAGTTTCCAGTAACCGGGACCCTGCCTATGTGCCTTATCTAAGTCTAGCGTACACGTCACAAGTTTGTGATCCGTGTAGCTGACTATGTGGAACTGTGGACATCCTAAACTATCTCTGTCTCTTGTCCTGCACACTATCCTATCTAGATACGACCTCGACGACCCAATGCGGTTGCTCCAAGTCCACGTTGGCACATTTGGGTGGTCGAGTCGGTACCTGTCAGACAACTGGAAGCGGCTGAGCAGGTCTATGAGGCCTTTGCATCCCCTTCTAGTTTTGTCACTCCCCACGTAGTTTAGATGCGTGTCCAAGGTAGCATTCCAATTCCCCACTAAAAGTAAGGGACGAAACGTTCCCAGGAATACTTCTAGACGTCGAAAGAAGTCCGACCGACCTGTTAAAGGAGGCACATAAACTGCCAGCAACCGAAAAGCGCCTCCATCGCTGCCGTCCACATCTAGGACAACCAGTCTACCCTCCGGATCCGTAAATATCGTCTTTACTTGGAGATCCAGACTCTTGCGAAAAAGAACCGCCGTGCCACTACCGCCCATCCTCGGCAGACAGGGAGAAAAATAAATGTTAAACTGTCCGCCAAACATGGACTTTAGGGCCCGCGGCTCATGAAGTCTGGTCTCACTAATGGCTATGATATCCAAATTGTGTGACTTGATGTCATTTAAGAGGTACCCTTGTTTCCAAGGCGACCCCAAGCCACGCACATTCACACAACCAATCTTCACCATGATTCTATTTATACGTGTGCTTTAAAGCACAAAACAAAAGAACAGAGTGTTACTTACCGTTAGAAAGTTTTGTTTCCTCCTTGGATTTTTAACCAAGGAGGCTATTGTACAATTTCTTGCACAAATATTTCTGGAATCCCCCTACCGAGTTGGGGTAGAGGGACTTTATTGTGTTGCGTAATGCTGGTGTTACATGAATAATTTTAATGTGTTTTGGCGGTGTTGTACGTGGGTGGTTGTTGGTTTTTATATCGTTATTTGTGATGTTTGTTTTAGAGTTGATGTAATTCATCAACTCTGTGTTTGTACTGTCTATTGCTGTTAGCATTGTTTTTTTTTTATATCACTATTGGTGTTAGTAGTATTTTCGGGAGATGTGAATCTCCCTGCTTTGTTTGTGTTTGCATTTTGTTTTGTTTTCTTCTTACTGCGCTTCCTCTTTCCTTTCGTAGCTATTTTCCACTCCTCCCCACTCTCTTCATCGGATGATGGGAGTTCTGAGGAGTCAGAAAGAGGTAACGGCAAATTTTGTGTGTCTGTGTGTGTTTCTGTGAGTGTTTGTGTTGCTGTTTTTATTGATGTTGGCTGCTTGTTATTTGTGTGTGGTGTATGTGATATGGGGGAGGGAGAGACAGTCTTGGAATTTTCTTTTTTTTTTCTTCTGTTTTTGCAGTTTCTGTTGTCTTTTCTGTTGTGGTTATTGCTGATATTTCTGTTGTTGTTTTTTGTGTTGCTGGTGGTGTTGGTAGTAAGGTTTTTCTGTTGGGGGTATTTGGTAGTTGCTTCTGTTGTTGTTGTTGTTGTTGTTGTTGTTGTTTTTGTTTAGCGGCCAGAGGGCAGTCCTTTTTCAGATGTGCTTCGCTGTTGCATAGGTAACAGCGAGGTCGCCTGCCCTCTACCACCACATACAGCTTGTGGTCCTCTGCCAATCTAATGTTTGGAGGAATTTTCTGTGAAGCCTCCTCCGTGATGTGGAGAAGGATTTCCAGATGTTTCCCTCCCCAGTTCTTTTCCTCTCCGACCGTAATCTCCAAAATATTTGCCTCCTCCATTTCCAGGCATACGGTCACTCTCTTTGGTCACTCTCTGTCCTAGATAACTCGGTATCATCACCAAGTCATCTGTGCGGAGAGAGAGTGTCGAAAATTGTTTAGCTAAATTTTCATCCAGAAATCTCACCTGCACCGTCCCAAATTCCCCAGGTGACATGATTTTGATAAGGCCAAATTTTTCTAAGACAAACTTCAATTTTATCTGTGCTAACATTTTCTACACGTCTGGTTTTTGTGTTTACCAGTTTATAAATGATGCACTTTTTGTTTTTCATTTCTATATCTTTTGGTATGTTTATTCTGACATCATCTCCTTCTTTCGTAAGAAGGGATTTTGTGTCTTTTATTTGTTTTTGTGTGAATGTCACTATTGTTCTTTTTTCCTTTAGAGCATTTGCGAAATTTGTTTTTGTTGTGCTGGCGGACATGTTCTTCTGAATATTTTTGTTTATGTTGGTGTATGTACTGCCTGGTTCAAAGGTGGTGGTAGTGGCAGCAGAGTTTGTTGAACAGGTGGTGGTATCGGTGCTGACGGCCGATAAATTTGCGTCCTTGTTGTTGCTGTTGTTGTTGTTGTTGTCCTTGTTGTTGTTGTTGTTGTCGTTGTTGTTGGTGGTGGTGATGATGGCGTCATCAGCAATGGTACTTACGTCAGAGACATTTGTGACGGTTTTTGCGCATGGTTTTGTAACCTTGGTTACAGTTTTGTTTTTGTTGTTGGTGTTGGTGGTGGTGGTGGTGGTGGCGGTGGTGGTGAGAGGACTGTTATTAGCTGTAATCGCCGTCTTTGTGACGTTTACAGCAACTGCGTTCCTGTCACTCTGTGAGCACGCGCTACTCTGTTCTTTTTTCTCTTCTGGCATCTGAAGCCTCGGGAAATGCTCGTCAAAAGAACAAGACAAGCGTTCCAAAATTATGTTTCTCGACATTTTTCAAATGTCAAGAAGGAAATTTTTGTATTTTGCTAGGGCCGAAACTGCACCTGGGGGCCAATTCCTGCCCTTGAAAATACACACAAATGAAACCTAGGTGCTTCGCAACAAAATTCTTTAAAAATTCCAACAAAATGTGGACAATAAAAGGTCAAATAAACGTTTACCTTCGCAGCCGATGTGACAGCACGTCCGTGAGAAGAGATAGATAGATAGATAGATAGATAGATAGGTTTCTTTATTAGCCACACAGGGCTCAACACAGAGGGGACAAAATACAAATGTAGAGTTTTTCTTTTCGAGGGGGTCGAAAACAAAGCAGAAAAAAAAACAAAAGTGGGGACAACGATGAAAAAAAAAAAAAAAAAAAAAAAAAAACATCGCAAAACGTTTGGGGTATTTACAAAAAATACGAAAAATACAAAAAATTCCCAATAAATGGGGAGGTTATCCGTGGAAAGAAAAACCTACGAAAAGACCACGGTAACCTCGGTCTTTAGCGTCACAGTTTGTTAAATAAAATTTCTCTGTTTACAAAATTTTAAAACGTTTTATAGAATCATGGTCAAGGTGGCTTCGTCATTTATACGTGCCATTCTTGCTACATGTATCCATCTTTTTTCGAAACATTTGCTAGACAACACTTGCCTCTCTACTCTCACCTTCCTTTTCAAGTGATACTTGAAAAAGTTGATGAGAGATTGACCAGAGAGGAAAGTATTTGTCTCTAATCCTTTCAGACGCGTCCACCAGATGCATTCTTTGGCCATAGCCACAAGTACGATAAATACAGCTCTTCCTTCCCGTTTAAAGGAAGGAGGCGTGACGATATTGACGATAGACTCGGTTGATAAACCGACTCGTCCCACACGCGACAGCAGTCGTTCGACATAAGCCCACAGCTCCGAAATGGTTGGACACTGCACGAGTGCGTGCAGAACGGTTTCATCGCTCTGACCGCATCTCGGGCAGGTCGGCCCCACATTTCGCGAGCCGTGTCTATAGAGCTTATCCCGAACGGGTAGCGCCTCTCGGTAACACTGCCAGGCCAGGGATCTCTGGAAGTTGTCCATAGGTCCCGGCCCGAAAGTCGTCCTGAACAGGCGGGTCAGGTATTCCTCGTCGACGCCCAGGTTCGCCCCGAGATCGTCGTCGTACCTGCCCTCCACTAATCCCCTATAGAATGACTTCGTTGTGATGCAGCCGCTCAAGGTCGACCCGGGACGGCAAAGTTGTTGCAGAGCAACGCGACACTCACGGTGCCATTCGCCATTGCTCGGCCTCTTTTTGATCCACGACTGCAGCTCGGTCATGGAGACGAGCTGCGGGAAAGCGCGTCGCACAAACGGCGACCACACCTGCTCACCGTCGTCTACGTAGAGCCGGAGATGTCGCAGTCTCAGCGCATGTCTGCGCATCATCAACCACGGCATGCCCAGCCCTCCTTTCAGCGGGTGTTGGCAACAAACGGATCGCCTCACCATCGGAACGCTTCCTTTCCACAAAAAGCGGAAGAGGATGCGCTCCATTTCGGTGATGGCGCGATCGGGACAAGGCACGACGGTCAGGCGGTATTCGATGACGGACGCGATGTACGCGTTCGCCACCTCCGCCCGACCTTTTAGGGACAGCTTCCTCTCGGGCCATTGCCGGCAGAGAGTGGCCACCCTACTCGTTATCTCGTCCCAGTTCTTCTCCGTTTGCAGGTCCGGACCGAACCAGACTCCGAGCAACTTGACCGGACCGTCCGTCCAGCGTCCCACTACTGAGGCGCTGCCGGACGGTATGGGCTTGCTTCTCCAGGTGCCGAGCAGCAAACCCACCGACTTATCCCGGTTGATTTTCGCTCCCGTCACCGCTTCGTAGTCTTTCAGCGTCTCGCCGACAAGCTCGATGTGCTCGTGGCTAGACGCTATGACGGTGACGTCGTCCGCGTATGCCGACACGCTCGTCCCGCACCCCAGTTCTCGCGGGATGCCCCTCAGCGTCGCCAGCTTCCGCAGTAGTGGCTCGAGAGTCAATACGTACAGGAGCGGCGACAGGGGGCATCCCTGACGAACCGAACGTGCAATGTCGAAGGGTCCCGATAGATGTCCATTGACGCGAACAACCGAACGGATGCCTGTGTACAAGGCAGCCATCCAGCCGCGGAAAACGGGACCGAAGCCGGCCGCTTCGAGGACGGCCTCCAAGTATCGATGGTCTACCCTATCGAAAGCTTTCGATTGATCCAAATTGATCAGGGCCCCACCCATGCCAGGTTCCTTAACTACCCTCTCTATGATGTAGCGCATCAGATGGAGGTTGTCATGGATGCTCCGGCCCGGCACGGCGCACGTCTGCTCCGTGCCGACCAGTTTCTCGATGACAAGCGCCAACCGCTTGGCTAACACCTTGGCCAAAATTTTCATGTCTGCATTGAGCAGAGTGATGGGCCTAAAGTTATCTATGGCGTCCCCCTTGTTTGGATCTTTCTTCAGCAGCGTTACCGCTCCTCGGCTCACAAAACCGGGAATGCTCCCGTTCTGCTGCCAGTTGCAGTACACGACCGCCAAGACTTCTCCAAACAAGTCTGGCATACAGTTGTAAAGCTCGTAGGGCAGACCATCCAAACCCGGAGATTTGTCCGTCGAGCAACCCGCCATCGCGTCCCTCACCTCCTCCGCCGTGATGACCCCTTCGCAGCACTCCGCCTCTCTTGCCGAGAGTCGTGGCAAGCTGTGCAGGTAGGCACTAAAATCCACCCTGCCTTCTCGCTCGCCACTCCTCCCGAACAGTCGGGCAAAATGGCGCTGAAACGCCTCGCACATCTTGCTCGGCTCGAGCAATTCGCGCCCCTGTTCGTCTACCAGAGACCGGATGGTGGCTCTGTTACCCCGCTGCGCCTCCGCCACCCGGGCCTCTCGTGCGGCTCCAACACCTTCATTCCTCAGAGCACGCATCCTTGCCCTGACAGCACACCCTTCGTGTTTAGCATTGAAGTGTTGGTCGAGGGCCAACCTCGCCGCTAAAACGTCGGATGCGATGCCACTTCGCAATGCCTCTTCTAACTTTATCACTAGCTCCCCCTCTTCTCTGTTCCTCTCTACAGCTAGTGCCCTGCTATACCTTATTGCTTCCGCCCTCACTGCTCTCTTGAGGGCAAACCACCATTTGTTGTTGACGATGGCTCCCGTCAAAGCCCTCTTTACTAACGTGCTAATCCGGTCTCTGAAAACCTGTCTCGACGGGAAAGACGCGTTTAGTTTCCAGTAACCGGGACCCTGCCTATGTGCCTTATCTAAGTCTAGCGTACACGTCACAAGTTTGTGATCCGTGTAGCTGACTATGTGGAACTGTGGACATCCTAAACTATCTCTATCTCTTGTCCTACACACTATCCTATCTAGATACGATCTCGACGACCCAATGCGGTTGCTCCAAGTCCACGTTGGCACATTTGGGTGGTCGAGTCGGTACCTGTCAGACAACTGGAAGCGTCTGAGCAGGTCTATGAGGCCTTTGCATCCCCTTCTACTTTTGTCACTCCCCACGTAGTCTAGATGCGTGTCCAAGGTAGCATTCCAATCCCCCACTAAAAGTAAGGGACGAGACGTTCCCAGGAATACTTCTAGACGTCGAAAGAAGTCTGACCGACCTGTTAAAGGAGGCACATAAACTGCCAGCAACCGAAAAGCGCCTCCATCGCTGCCGTCCACATCTAGGACAACCAGTCTACCCTCCGGGTCCGTAAATATCGTCTTTACTTGGAGATCCAGACTCTTGCGAAAAAGAACCGCCGTGCCACTACCGCCCATCCTCGGCAGACAGGGAGAAAAATAAATGTTAAACTGTCCGCCAAACATGGACTTTAGGGCCCGCGGTTCATGGAGTCTGGTCTCACTAATGGCTATGATATCCAAATTGTGTGACTTGATGTCATTTAAGAGGTACCCTTGTTTCCAAGGGGACCCTAAGCCACGCACATTCACACAACCAATCTTCACCATGATTCTATTTATACGTGTGCTTTAAAGCACAAAACAAAAGAACAGAGTGTTACTTGCCGTTAGAAAGTTTTGTTTCCTCCTTGGATTTTTCACCAAGGAGGCTATTGTACAATTTCTTGCACAAATATTTCTGGAATCCCCCTACCGAGTTGGGGTAGAGGGATTTTATTGTGTTGTGTAATGCTGGTGTTACATGAATAATTTTAATGTGTTTTGGCGGTGTTGTACGTGGGTGGTTGTTGGTTTTGATATCGTTATTTGTGATGTTTGTTTTAGAGTTGATGTAATTCATCAACTCTGTGTTTGTACTGTCTATTGCTGTTAGCATTGTTTTTTTTATATTACTATTGGTGTTAGTAGTATTTTCGGGAGATGTGAATCTCCCTGCTTTGTTTGTGTTTGCATTTTGTTTTGTTTTCTTCTTACTGCGCTTCCTCTTTCCTTTCGTAGCTATTTTCCACTCCTCCCCACTCTCTTCATCGGATGATGGGAGATCTGAGGAGTCAGAAAGAGGTAACGGCAAATTTTGTGCGTCTGTGTGTGTTTCTGTGAATGTTTGTGTTGCTGTTTTTATTGATGTTGGCTGATTGTTATTTGTGTGTGGTGTATGTGATATGGGGGAGGGAGAGGCAGTCTTGGAATTTTCTTTTTTTTCTTCTGTTTTTGCAGTTTCTGTTGTCTTTTCTGTTGTGGTTATTGCTGATATTTCTGTTGTTGTTTTTTGCGTTGCTGGTGGTGTTGGTAGTAAGGTTTTTCTGTTGGGGGTATTTGGTAGTTGCTTCTGTTGTTGTTGTTGTTGTTGTTGTTGTTGTTGTTGTTGTTGTTGTTGTTGTTTTTGTTTAGCGGCCAGAGGGCAGTCCTTTTTCAGATGTGCTTCGCTGTTGCATAGGTAACAGCGAGGTCGCCTGCCCTCTACCACCACATACAGCTTGTGGTCCTCTGCCAATCTAATGTTTGGAGGAATTTTCTGTGAAGCCTCCTCCGTGATGTGGAGAAGGATTTCCAGATTTTTCCCTCCCCAGTTCTTTTCCTCTCCGACCGTAATCTCCAAAATATTTGCCTCCTCCATTTCCAGGCACACGGCCGATATCAGCCATTGGGTGTCCACCTCCGATGGCACATTTTTTATCATAACTTTGGTCACTCTCTGTCCTAGATAACTCGGTATCATTACCAAGTCATCTGTGCGGAGAGAGAGTGTCGAAAATTGTTTAGCTAAATTTTCATCCAGAAACCTTACTTGCACCGTTCCAAATTTCCTTCCCCAGGTGACATGATTCTGATAAGGCCAAATTTTTCTAAGACAAACTTCAATTTTATCTGTGCTAACATTTTCTACACGTCTGGTTTTTGTGTTTACCAGTTTATAAATGATGCACTTTTTGTTTTTCATTTCTATAATATCTTTTGGGATGTTAATTCTGACATCATCTCCTTCTTTCGTAAGAAGGGATTTTGTGTCTTTTATTTGTTTTTGTGTGAATGTCACTGTTGTTCTTTTTTCCTTTAGAGCATTTGCGAAATTTGTTTTTGTTGTGCTGGCGGACATGTTTTTCTGGATATTTTTGTTTATGTTGGTGTATGTACTGCCTGGTTCAAAGGTGGTGGTAGTGGCAGCAGAGTTTGTTGAACAGGTGATGGTGTCATTGCTGACGGCCGATAACTTTACTTCCTTGTTGTTGCTGTTGTTGTTGTTGTTGTCGTTGTTGCTGTTGTTGTTGTTGTTGTTGTTGTTGTCGTTGGTGGTGGTGATGATGGCGTCAGCAGCAGTGGTGCTTACGTCAGAGACATTTGTGACGGTTTTCACGCATGGTTTTGTAACCTTGGTTACAGTTTTGTTTTTGTTGTTGGTGTTGGTGGTGGTGGTGGTGGTGGTGGTGGTGAGAGGGCTGTTAGTAGCTGTACTCACAGTCTTTGTGACGTTTATAGCAACTGCGTTCGTGTCACTGCATGAGCACGCGCTATTCTGTTCTTTTTTCTCTTCTGGCATCTGAAGCCTCGGGAAATGCTTGTCAAAAGAACAAGACAAGCGTTCCAAAATTATGTTTCTCGACATTTTTCAAATGTCAAGAAGGAAATTTTTGTATTTTGCTAGGGCCGAAACTGCCCCTGGGGGTCAATTCCTGCCCTTGAAAATACACACAAATGAAGCCTAGGTGCTTCGCAACAAAATTATTAAAAAATTCCAACAAAATGTGGACAGTAAAAGGTCAAATAAACGTTTACCTTCGCAGCCGATGTGACAGCACGTCCGTGAGAAGAGATAGATAGATAGATAGATAGATAGATAGATAGATAGATAGATAGATAGATAGATAGATAGATAGATAGATAGATAGATAGATAGATAGATGAATGGATGGAGGGATGGATGGATGGATGGATCGACGGATGGGCGGGTGGGTGTTTGGGTGGATGGATGGATGGATGGATCGATTGACAGATAGATAGATAGATAGATAGAGAGAGAGAGAGAGAGAGAGAGAGAGAGAGAGAGATGAAGAGAAGTAAAAACACGTGGCTATTAATTAAAGTCCAGCAAGAAATGGACTCATTAATAATAGTGAGATGTGTTTTTTTGTTTCTAACCTGTTTATATATTGGATGGATATTAAACTTAAAGAACATGACCCCATCGGTTTCCATAAATTTACTTCTAAAGAGAACCTTCAAACTGGAGGAAGGTGTTGTTCATTAAAATGGCTAATCGTTCATGGATATCTGAGTCAATGACCGCAAAGCAGTTAAGGTTGTGTTAGTAAATTAATATATGGGGTTGCAGGAACAGAAATGTACAGAGAAACAACGTTTACGTTAAAAGGGAAGTTATTCATTCTAAGTATGGGTAGGATGAGATCTCTCAGTCAACTGATGATTTCGACTGAGATTCCAATATGTCTTGGGAATGTTTTAAGTAGTGGCTTGGGAATACTAGACAGAAGCTTGGGGATTCTGTAAAGACGTGATTTAATATTGGAGACAAAAGACCTAATTTTAAAATTCGGTCCCGGTTTATCTGTTCTCCTGAGATGATAGAAGGTGGAATTATGCTGTTTCTTGTGAAGAAGTTTCGCTTAATCTTGTTTGATAGTCTTTTCTCTTCATAGATATTCGTCCAGTAAATCTTTATTGCAACTCCAAACGTGCTAGGGGTGATATTATTAGATTTTCCATATAATGTAGTGTTCTTTAAGTGCTCGAATAAGAGTTTTTCGTACGCATTCTTATCAATCGCACAGAATTCTCTTCTGTTGTCTGAAGATAAGTATTTAAGATTTTGTTTAACGTTTTGTAGAGTGAGGAATTGTGATCTAGTCACATTCAAGGAAGGAGATTAATGTTTTTTTAAGATGTTGAAAATAGAATTTATAAGCCTCATTAGTTTAGCGTTAGATTAGAAGAAAGTGAAGTGGGTTACCTGGTGATAGGTGAGGAATCTAGTGGTGCTCATGTTAGAGGTGGATATAGAGACAATCTTATTGGACAATGGGAGGATGAAAGGATGGAAAGATGGGTGTCGGATTTCTGAGCTGATTCCCATTTTAGTTGATAAGCTGTGTATGTGTGTATGTGCATATATCTGTGTGTGTTTGCATTTGTCCCACATGACCGCTTGATAACCAATGTAGATTTGCTTCCAGGCTCACAACTTAGCTGTTTGGTTTTAGTGAGGATGCAATAAGTAACAGGCTTTAAGAAGAAGATACTGCAGTTGAGTTGCCCGACTAAAATACACTTCAAGGCGGTGCCCCATCATGGTTGCAGTCCAATGGCTGAATGAAGTAAAAGATAAACGGGTAAAGTAAATGATATCTTCAAAAAATATCTTCAACCAATCAACTGTTTAGTGACTCGCAAGTTATTAAACCAACAATTCATTGAAATAAATAAACAGCCATACATATCTGGACACATATCTTGTCATCAAAGCAACCAACCAGAAGCTTTTTGTGATTTACCTAATTTTTCAGTAAATAGATAGCATTTCTTTAAAAACACAGAAATCAATAAACAGTTCAAAATATTGTACAAAAATGCCACCAAAACTGCCTCAAAGAAATACTCCTCACTCCTCCTACCATCTTATTTATCTTTTTCTTAAACATTCACCACATGCGCGCGCACACACAAATACACATACACACCCATGTAAACACACACATACTCATATATACTCACATATGCAAATTCTATACTATGAAAAGTTGGTCAACCTTTTATTTGGCCACTCTTAACTATTATTTGTCTAATTGCCAGACTCAAGCATACCGGTTTTTTTTTCACATTTGAATAGATGAAATTTTTCAACAAACAGCTGACATCACACACGCTATGTATATAAATATATATATATACATACATACATACATACATACATACATACATCGCACAGAAATGTCAGGAATTGAAGCTGGCAACCTCAAACATTGCCTCAGGTGGTCAGGGCATGTCCGTCGAACGGCTTCTTTAAGACTGTTCTTTCCAGCGATAGCAAACGACATGGAGGAACCGCAAAACGCAGATTCAAAGACGAACTGAAATCATCCCCGTGTCAAGCCGGAATCAGCCCTAACGCCTGGAAATCAGAAGCCTCTATCCGTCCATCCTGGCAAAGAGCAATTCATTTCAGCTGTTCTACTTTCACGGAGAGGTGAAAGACCAAACTAGAAGCACAAAGAAGGCTACGCAACACCAGCCATGCGACCAATGCACGAGATGGTTCCATTCCCGACTTGGCCTTCTGAGCCATGTCAGATTTAAGCATCATGTAGGTGCTAGAAGAACCAAACTCGGACACAAGTAGTGCCGACGACATATTGATTAATTGATTGATTGACTGATAGAAGAGTTACTTAGAGGACTGTTTCTGTACAAGCAATCCATTGATCATTGTACGAAAAATGCTTTTGTGACAGTAATTCGATTATCATTGCCCAAACGATTTTTGTAGAATGATCAAATACATGTGTTATCTTTTAGCTCACTCACTCCATTACATCTGGTGTCGAAGTGAATGCTAAGCAATTGAGACGAGAAGTTTTGCTCAAGAACACAACGTATCACTCGGTCCAAGAATTGAAAGGGAGATTTCGCGATCGTGAGTGCAACACACTAACCACAGATTGTTCAGCGAGAAATTGCAGAAGGATCTTTGTCGGGCTACCAGATACTACCCTCATGCATATATATATATATATATATATATATATATATATATATATATATATATATATATATATATATATATATATATATATATATATATATACATATATATATATATAGGAAAATGAAAAATAAGGCAGAATGCTAAACTGGAAGCATATTTTAATAAAGATTTCTAACCGGCTGTCATTGCGAAGCAAATTTTCAAGAAGAAGGAGAATGAAAATGTTTTTTACAAAGAAGTACAAAATGAAGAAAATAATATATAAAAAAAAATAATATATAAAAAAATAAATATACCAATACGTTATAGAAGACCTCAAAAAAGCACTATTACAACGCCAATATCCTTCCACACACATAGATCTTGGAATAAAACGTGCCAAGGAACTTGACAAAAACACACTAAAAACCAACCAACACAATAACACACCCAAACCCGAAATACTTCCATACATCTCCACCCACAACCCCCAAAACATCGAAGCATACACCACAATCAAACAAAACCTCCCTTTACTCACCACAGACCCGAAAATGAACAATATCATCAATACACACAAAGTCCTTAAATGGAAAAGGCAACACAAATCTTTGAAAACACTATTAACCAATGCAAAACTACATACAACATTTCCACCGCCATCAGTTAAAAAATGTGCACGCCCTAATTGTGGTACCTGCCCCTACCTACTTGAAGGCTCTGTATTTACCTTCAAACGAAGAACAAAGTTTAAAGTCAAAACCAATTTCTCTTGTTCCTCTGGTAACCTCATTTATGTCCTCACTTGCGCAGGTTGCCAAAACTTCTATATCGGACAGACGAGCCTCCCGTTGCGTAGAAGAGTAGCAGTCCATAAAGAACAATTAAATCTCCCTCAATACCGCCAAATTCCACTCAGTGGCCATATAGACTCTTGCACCAGAAACAAAAACCCTAAATTCCTTATATTCCCTTTCTATCAATGTAAAGACAGAATCTCCACACAAGAAAGAATCAACAAGTAGAATCTTTTCATAGAGAAATTCCAACCATTTCTTAACACACATACCCCTCAGTGACCTTATTTCTCTTGGAACAGAGTTCATAACAGAGTTCATAACAGAGTTCATAACTCCAATTAAAAACATCTTCCTCCCCTTACACACACTTCGTGTTTTGACACCACATTTCCTGCTTAACACAAACTTTTAACCCTTTTTTAAAACCTAACACAACTCTCAATGCTCATGCATCCTTATTTTTCCAACCATTATATACATGAATTACAATTGAACTTCAAAAGCTCAAAGACAATATAATGTATTGGTATATTTATTTTTTTATATATTATTTTTTTTTTATATATTATTTTCTTCATTTTGTACTTCTTTGTTAAAAAACATTTTCATTCTCCTTCTTCTTGAAAATTTGCTTCGCAATGAAAGCCGGTTAGAAATCTTTATTAAAATATGCTTCCAGTTTAGCATTCTGCCTTATTTTTCATTTTCCTATTATTTCTCCACGTGCGGTTAACACAACCCCACTATTTACTGACTTATATATATATATATGTATATATATATATATATATATATATATATATATATATATATATATATATATATATATATATATATATATATATATATATATATATATATATATATATATATATATATATATATATATATATATATATATATTTATATATATGTATGTATGTATATATGTATATATATATGTATATGTATGTATATATATATATCGTTGTATTTGGGGATTGTCATGTTGCCAGTTTGGCCAATGAAAAACACACGCACTATATATTTGGTGTTCACTTGCTTCAGCTTTACTTTAAATTAATTGTATCGCCACATTTCTGTGGCCTCATCAGTGATCCTTTGCTTTCTTCTTTCGTTTTTATGACTCTCCTAACTAACGATCTGCCATTTTGTATTCCTGTTGTATGTGTCTTTATTTGCGTATGCGTCTATCCCTGTGTGTGTCTTTATTTGTGCATGTTTAGTAAGTGTGTGGGAATATGTATGGTACCTGCATTATCAGTATGTTTAATAAGTGTGTGTGTGAGAATATTATGGTTCCTGCATTGTCAGTATCCCTTGTTTATTCACGTTCGTTTAATTTACTTTTATTTATTTTATTCATTTGCTTTCATTTACTTACTATTTCATTTCTTTCTTTTGTTTCTATTTATTCAATTTAATCTAATTCATTTTACTTTGTTTATGCATATAATTATTTAATTCCATTTGTTTATCCGTTTATTGTATTATGTTCATATTATTATCAGTTTATGGGGATCTTATTGTGTCATAGGTTGTGGTGTACTGGGGGTGTGTGCTTAGTGTTCCATTCTAGTTTTCTATTTAGGCTAGATTTATCTTCTATTATGTGAGTAGCTTCCGTAATTTGTCTAAGCGTTGCGTCTGTTCTATGTTTGGACAAGATTTTAACTTCTATGTTGTTGAGTGAGCCCCCGTGTCCCCGCTCGGCGTGCTGGTATAGAACCTATGAGCTCTTCTCTTCCGTAAGAGCTGGTATAGAACCTATGAGCTCTTCTCTTCCGTAAGTTCCCTCCCATGTCCATTTACCCGCTCCCCTGTGCACCGTGCTGTCTCCCCAAGTACGTCTTTGTGTTGTTTCTGCACCATCCCTCTGTACATCTTATATTATTGACTACATTCCTAACTTTACAGTTTGTTTGTGGGCTAAATCTACATAAAATACAGTTCCAATCAATACAGGGGGTTCTACTAAAACGGTAGGTTCTACCGACTAGGGATTTGATAGGGTTACCTGGCTTTTCTACGACTTTAATTCTTAGCTTAAGCCTGTCTAGGGCCCTTCTAAAGTGGTACATCAGTTCGCCTCTAGGGGTGGTGTCGACGAACATGACACTCTGGTATTTGTGGCTATCATACCATGAGTTGGCCTTCCCTATTTTCTTCTTAGTCCTTTCAATGGTACTCTATGACTTGCTCTTATAGAGTGGGCAAATCTCATTCCTATCGTTACGTACGATAGTTTCAAATTTTCTCATGGCTACTTTATATACTCTGATCCTTTCTCTATGTCTATGACCTGAGAACTACATGCAGTGAACGAAGTGTTGTATGTGTCCTATTAACTCTGTAGGATCTCACATGCAGGACACATTTTTATTAGTATGATGAGGTCAACCATAAATACAACAATATCTGTTCCAAAACACGAATTCACATCACGAATTTTGCAAAAGGAATTTATAGACGTACACACACACACACACACACACACACACACACACACACACACACACACACACACACACACACACACACACACACACACACAACACACGCACATATATATATATATATACACACATATATATATATATATATATATATATATATATATATATATAGTAAAATGTTCGAGAACAAATCCATATGAGATATAATGGTCAGACATTTTAAGTTGGGCAAATATAGATATATATTAATTAAAATATTTGCAAAGTCGTCCGCTTTCCTTTAACCAAATGAACATTAGTAACTTAATGATAATGTTATAATTCCATCATAATATAATGAGATGTCATTCCATATTTGTAAGTGGAAGGATATTTATAAATGAATCAGGAGGCAAATAAATTTAGTGGGAGGTAATAACACTCTTTTTGGAAAGTGAATTTGCATTATTTAGGTTAATATATTTATAAATTAAAATATTTATACATATTGGTAATTTGTTCATATCTAGGCACGGTTGATATTTTTTTTAAAAATGTCGTTTGTTTCATATGTGTGTGTGTGTGTGTGTGTGTGAGTGGTATGAAGCATGCTTTCTAACCACATGGTTCCGGGTTTAATCCCACCGCGAAGCACTTTGAGTAAGCGTCGTCTACTATAGCCTCTGGCCGACCAAAACTTTGTGAGTGGATTTGGTAGACGGAAACTGAAAAAAGACCGTCGTATATATAACGTGCGTGTGTTTGTGTGTGTGTGAGAGAGAGAGAACTTGTATGTGTGATTATACTTGCGTGTGTATGTGTGTGCTTTTGTGTCTGTGTTTGTCCCCCACTATCGCTTGACAACTGATGTTGGTGTGTTTGCGTCCACATAACCTAGAGGTTCGGCAACAAAAAATATGTACTGGAATTCATTCACTTAAAACTTTTCAAGGCGTTGCCTCCAGCATGGTCGCAGTCTAATGACTGAAGCAAGTAAAAGATACATATACATACATATATCTATATATCTAACTATATATATATATATATATATATATATATATATATATATGTATATATATATATACATACATACATACATACATACATATATATATATATATATATATATATATATATATATATATATATATATATATATATATATATATATATATATATGTATATATTTCTACAGGGCTGGAAGCGCTTAAGGGAATATTATAAATAACAATACTGTCTACTACAGATCGAATGCCTGTTGCAGTGGGTTAGTTGATTGTTTGTGTCGAAACCAGAACTATAGAATTGTGAGTAATAATTGTTTTTTTTTAATTTCCATTCAACACCAGCAATTATTTTGGGGGAGGAGGTTACTTCCATCTCAGTGCCCGGATTGTACTTATGTTATCGCTTGCGAAATAATGAAACGTGAAGTCGACTTCTGCGGCATTTCCACGCAGTACGTAACGACGGAAGAAACAGCGCTAAGTATTTTGTCCGGCATGGTATCGATTCAACTTCCTCACTACCTTCGTATGGTAAATAATAATTTTGCTGACAGCTGATTCTCTCTTTCATTAATATATAACACCCGTAAGGCGGCCGCCTGTCAGATTCGTTAGCTCCTCATCCGAAATGCTGAGCGGTATTTCTTGTATCCTTACATTCCGAATTCAAATTCCGCAGAGGTCGACTTTGCTTTTCTTCCTTTCGAGATGGAATATATAAATACCAGCTGAGCACTGGGGCCGATGTGGTCTACTTACACCCCTCACCCAATATTGCTGGCATTGTGCACCAAAAAGATGAAAGGCAAAGTCGAACCCGGCAGAATTTGTACTCAGAGCATGACGACTGACGAAATGCCGCTGAATATTTTACTCGGCGTGCTTACGATTCTGCCGTTTCACACTGAAGTAGATACTGTGTTGTGCCCATGTGAATTACTTGTTTGTGAGTGTGTACTAGCGTTTGCATTTATATCATTATTTCGATATATGAAATGACAGAAGAATCACTTAGTCTATGTAGTACCATAGCTTATCTTGGTGAATTCGTTCAACCGAAAAATAACGAACTTGTGTGTGTGTGTGTGTGTGTGTGTGTGTGTATGTATGTGTGTGTGTGTGCGTGTGTGTGTGTGTGTTCGTGTGTGTGCGTGTGTGTGCGTGTGTGTGCGGTGTGTGTGTGTGTGTGTCTGTGTGTGTGTGTCTGTCTGTCTGTCTGTGTCTGTGTATGTGTGTGTGTGTGTCTGTGTTTGTCTGCGTGCATGGCTGATAGTACAACCCTATAAATGAAACTTGAAGTTACAGTCAATTTGATCTTCACAGTATGTTTGACACTACTCTCTGTATAGATAAATTTCAAGTAGATATTCCATTGCTGGTATTATTTATCGAAACGTTATTTGAACATCACCCTCCATATATATATATATATATATATATATACATATATATATATATGTGTGTGTGTGTGTGTGTGTGTGTGTGTGTGTGTGTGTGTGTGTGTGTGTGTGTGTGTGTGTGTGTAATGTGTGTATATATAATGTTTGTATATATATGCGTGCATATACACCCGTGTGTGCGCTTGTATACCGATAGATGCACACAGAGTACCAGACATAAATAGAGGTAAGGTATAAAGGCACAGCAGTGTGATTATATGCAGGTATAGATGCCAGTATACACCTCAATACTTCAACTGAATGTTACGGAAAGTTTTGCATAATTTAATTTCGATTTTTCCGTTGGAATATTGTACATTAGACAACACTTCCATATCAATATCCGTTTCTCTCTTCGCTTTCTCCTAAGTTTAAATACACTCAAACTACTTTCTGTATTTCACACATCTCTAGTTTCTTCTCTCTCGTTTTCTTTCCGATTTGCATCAATTCATACTTTCAGCTTCTAGTCTCCAATATTGTTTAATTCTTGGTATACATTCTAGCTAAATCAGTCCTTCGATGAGTCAAATATGATAGCTGTGAATCACTTCTAGCAACCTTAATTTATGCATTAGTATCCGTATGGCCGCATACACCCGCACAGACACACACACAGAAGTATATATGTAAATGCGTGACTATGTGTATATGTATGCCCGTATGTGTATGTATGAGTGTATGTATATGTGTGTGTGTGTTAGTAGATATATATTTATAGATGTATGCATTCAATTTATATGTATTATAATTCTTACTAGACTCCATCATAATCTTGCATATTTTTATTGTTCCGTTTACATATTTTAATGCGTTAAGTTTCATGTCTGCTGGTCTCTTTCTTGAATATCCTTGATTTTCGTATTGTCGCTCTGATATTTAATAACATTATGAAGTACAATAATCATTATTGGCATAAATGGAAATTTATATTCAGAGGAGGGGAGCAGTAGTTATATTCGGGCAGCTCTGATTGCTTGCATTATATCATAAAGTACAAATGTGATATAAATATTAGTGGCTGTACCTTGGAAGCTTAAATGCTTCACCGTCCCGTTTTTCCATTAGATATTTTAAAGCAATCTCTTTTTTGTTCGATTATAAAACGTAGTCTTTACGACGTGACGTGATACAATGCTAACAAGTCCAGGAGAGGAATTACTTAATGTTAACATTATCATTTTCACATTTACGGCAAACATACCTATACATAGCTATTTTGTGCTATACAGTATTTCTTATCCACAGCTGTGCTGATATATGCTGGCCTAGCAATTCTGGATATGTATAGGAAATTATCTGAAATTGAATGTGCCTTGAAGACTCCATTATCGACCCGCATGATGTTATAAAGTTCACATTTATGCACTTGGTTAATGTATTTATTTTTGTTGCCTTCTTAACATGTGGTGTCTATTAACACAAGGCACTCGAAAGCTGTATGTGCTGATCTTCCTCGTTCATCAATATCAATCATTCTTTCTGTGGAAAACTGCATTTGATGTCAAGATCTTACGTGTTTTAATATCAATGGAACTCATTTCGTCTATAGACCGGTCGAGTATCTCATAAGATTGCTATCAGCACGGTCACTGAAAATGTAAGTCTTGTATAATATTTTTTGGCCACTTCTTGTTTAAAGTACTTTGGTATAAAATATCATCAATACCAAGGCATTGTTAGGAGTCATTTTCAGATTATAAAGAACACTGATGTATAGGTTGTGCCTTTTGGGAACTTCTTGTATCCGGTCAATAATTTAATATAAACATTTCTTTGACCAAACTCTGTCCTTATATCAACAAAAAAACACTAGAATTAAAGCCAGGTATTTTCAGTATTGTAAGGGTATAGATATTTAAATTTTCAAAGAAAAGAAAAAAAAGAAAAGAATTTGGAAGAATTATGGGTTATATTCATGACTTTTGCTCTTGCAGACGATAGGACTTTCGCAACTGAGATTACAGAGAATTTGAGGCCAAAATAATCCAAACCACTGACAAACTGTCTCCTTAGAATATTCTAGCCGAAATATTTCAAGCATCAGAGACAATCGTTTTACTTTTGGTTATAAGTGTAAGGTTTGTGGACCAGATATTTTTCCAGCTGTAATACTTCGTTAGCCTTGAATCGAAAATCTTTCTGAAATTAAATGACACTGACACAAGGTTTCTATTTTATTTTCCTACATCGTATAGCAAGGTGTTCATTGCTATACTTGTACCAGCCTGATCATCAGAGGCCTATCATCAGATACTCAACAGTCTAGAAGGAATCGGTGTTCAGTGAGTTTCTGTGAAATTTATACATAATATCGATAGTTCTCCGCATAATGTGAGACTGTAAGTGTGTACTTTATACACACACACACACACACACACACACACACACACAAACACACGCACACACACACACACACACACACACACACACACACACACACACACACATATATATATATATATATATATAAACACATATAGATAGACACTGATGCACAGATAGGCGTATAAAGGATGAGGTGTGTGTGTGTATGTATGTATGTATGTATGAGTGAATGTATGTGTGTATGAGCGAATGTATGTATTTATGCATGCATGTATGTATGTATGTATGTTATCAATCAGTTTCATTTCTGTATTTCTTGTCCATAGAGAAAGAGCCGGACTCTAACATAGATTCAAGGCTCCTTCATTGGAACTTTTATCAACATCATCTAGGTATTTGTGCATATGTGTGTGTGTGTGCAGTATTTGATGTTAGCGTATGCGCAGATTTGTATGTTTGTTTTATGGATGCGTTTTTATGTCTAGATGCATGCATATGTATTTATGTGCTAAATTTTTGGAAAGTTTTACACATCTTTACAGTTCCAATGATGGCTTGAATCTGTAGTCTTCTAATCAGCCTTTTTCTTTCAAGTTTTGAGAACCCTAATTTTTCCAGGTTTTTGTTGAGGCAGTTCGTTACATATCCCAATGCTCCAACAGTCACGGGTATGAATCTGAACTTGTAGTCTGGGTGGAGTATCTGTAAATTTCTCAGTAGCACGGCGTAGTTGTTCTCTTTTTCTCTAATCTTTAGTGGGATGTTGACATCCGCAGGACAGCTGATTTCTACTACTGTACAGAGTTTCTCTTCTCTGTCCCAGATTACTGTATCCGGTCTATTATGTCTGCACTTTATTGAGGTTTTTATTGGGACATTCCACCAATACTCTTTCATATTGTGAGTGGTAATGGCCTCTACCTCGTTATGGGTTTTCATCTCCTTAGCCCCGGGGTTATCCTGTCGGCGGATTTCATTGTACAGTGTCTTGGCCACAACATCATGTCTCATAGGTAGGTAATACCGTGATGACATTTTTTGACAGCTGCTAATGATGTGGGTGATATCTTCGATACTGATTCCACAGAGTCTGCATCGATTATTACATTGTGGCGCTTTGCCCGCCTCTCTGTCCCGTTTTTTTATTAGGAATTTGGTTGCTATTTCTTGTTCTTGAATAGCAAAAGCATACCCTTCAAAGTGAGAGTTGGTGACCCGATTGTTTGTCCACGATAGACTGCTCTGGTTGTCAATGTTGTTATCACCCTGGAGCTTTCTGTCAACGTATCCATGCATGGTCTTCTGCTGGAATGCATTCATCCTCTCCTCTGATGTTATGTTACGGTAGAGTCTTGCAATTTCTTTGGGTAAGAGTTCAGGGTTGTCGAATAAGGAATGCTTGTCAAGTAGTTGCCATCCCAATCTCATGATGGTATTTACCTCATGTCTGCAGACTTCATCAAGGGGTGCCCTTCGACACTTGGTGGTTATGAGATGCTGTCGAAGAGATATGACACGGCATTCAAAGGCAGTCTGAATTGATGTTAGGCCCCTCCCTCCTTTATTTCCTTTTTGGTATAGGCGGTCTACATCGCTATTGATGTGAAAGTTGTTCGTGCTCGTTAGTATTTTTCGGGTCTTCACATCAAGGGCTCGGATTTCATCGATCGTCCAGTCAAGTATCCCGAATGTCGGTATGAGTACTGTTACTGCAAACACATTGTGGGCTATTGCTTTATTGAACGCAGAGAGTTCCGAGGTCCATATTTTCTTAACACGATTTCTGTATTCCTTAGTAACACGTTCCTTGTTACAGGTACCTTCATATGATACGTTTTCATCTACTCCCAGGTATCTGTAGGATTCCTCATCAGATATTGGAGAAACAGATAGGCCATTGATGGAGATGTTGTTAGGGTGGTTTTTAGCCCTTCCTCGTTCCACAACCATATAGGAAAATTTATCTTGGCCAAACTCTAGTCCTACATCACCAGAAAAAGTTGTGACCAGGTCGAGGCTTTTTTTCATACCATCCATGTTCTTGGCATACAATTTCAAATCATTGACAAAGAAGCAGTGCGTAATTTTGGTGTGTCTGTTTGCCTGCGTTCCAATTAGATACCCTTCAGACTTCTTCAGCATGTATGATAATGGGTTTACCGACAGTATGAACAGCATCACAGAGAGGCTGTCTCCTTGGAATATCCCCCTGCGATATTGTATTTTTTTTTGCTGGTGATACATCCACTTACTGTATTTAACTTCACGATGGTGGCCCAGGAAGATTTCAGGTTAGATATGGCATTAATCAAGTTCCCTGGGACTTTAGCAAGTCGGAGGGCTTCTAGCATCCACGAATGGGGGACAGAGTCGAAGGCTTTTTTATAGTCAAGCCACATGGAGACCAGATTTCTTCTGTGGTGCCGTACCTCCGTCATTACTACCTTATTTATAAGTAGTTGTTCAGTACATCCCCAGACTCTTTTGTATGTATGTATGTATGTATGTATTGGTCAATCAAACTGTAATGAGAGACACCATCTGAGATTTTTTTATCTATTAGATTTTATATATTTTTAATATAACATGTACAAACTAATGTATAAACTAAAGTGTTTCCACTAGCTTTTGAAATTATCGTAATTTTTAATAAAGTTATGTAATACATTAATCTTCATTCTTTTGTCTTATTACTATTATGCTCTAATAATCTACAATAAATACAAAAAATGATTAAATTATGAATATCGTCAGATTTACCGTTGGTATCGAATGCACTGTTGATTAAATGACTCTAACTTTTGATTTTTCTTCACAGGTGCTCTCCTAGCTAGGATTTTGCATACGATTTGCTAATTGAATTATTCGTCTGGTTTCCTTGCTCTCTTCTCTATTTCTCTCCTTCTCTTTCTTTCCCCCTCTCTCCCTGTCTCTCTCTCTCTCTCTCTCTCTCTCTCTCTCTCTCTCTCTCTCTCTCTCTCTATCTTCTTACATGTGCGTATGAGTATATGTATATATATGTATCTGACTATGTAGAAATATAACCGTGTAAACCGTCGCACACATGTTGATAGTTATAAGAAGACTTTTGGAAATATGGAGATAATGATTTACGCTAGAATGTGTAAGTATATTTCGTGTTGGCATGTAGATGTGTATCTGTATACATCTGTTACGTTTATGAACCCGTTTTGTGTCTTATTATATGCATATAATACAACGCAAAAGAGTGCATACTCACATATATACAGAGAAAGTCAGAAATATGTATATATATGAATATATCTATCTGTTTATATATATATATATATATATATATATATATATATATATATATATATATATACATACACACATTGATACATATCTATATGTAGGAATAAGTGTATACGTATATACAAATATTTATACGTATGCGTGTGTATTTGTGTATATATATATATATATATATATATATATATATATATATATATATATATATATATATATATATATATATATACATATATATATACACATGCGTACATTCCTTTACGTTTGTCTGTCTTCCGTACAGTAGATACTTTTGTGTGCCTGTGTGTATGTGCGTTAATGTTCATTTACGAATGTGTATGTATGTCTGTATATGAATATATATATATATATATATATATATATATATATATATATACGTTTACCTATGCACACACGCACACATACATTCATATATATATATCCTTGCATGTGTGAGAATATACACCTGTGTGTCTATACTTCAGTGATCAAAAATGCGTCTGGTGCGTTCACACATTAGAAATTATAACATAATTGGGTGTATTTAAGTCGATTACACGGTAGCTGTCAATGATAACGCTTGCTTATTTCGCTAAGAATTGAGTGCTAACAGAATGTTCTTACAGACGTGTCATCATTTATTTTTGACAATCAATTAAACTGTCTAAACTTAATATTTAACATGAGATTTTAATATAATTGCTGTTCATTGTTATTGTTGTTCTTGTTCTTGTTAAGGCGGCAAGCTGGTAGAATTCTTAGTACACCGGTAAAAATGCTTAGCACTATTACTCCCGAGTTTATGTTCTCAGTTCGAATTTAGCCGACATCTAATTTGCCTTTCCTTCTTTCAGGGTCCAAAAACAAGTACTAGTTGAGCACTGGGATAAATGTAATCGACTTGTCCCCTTACTTAAAGTTCAGACCTTGTGTTTTTAGTAGAAATGTTTATAATAATAATAATAATAATAATAATAATAATAATAATAATAATAATAATATGCCCGGATGCAGTACCAGGCAGTGGCTCTCAGGGCTTCTGATCTTAAGTGATTGGAAATGTTATCCTGTACATTGTTTTGTCTTGGTATAAAAGATGGGCTACAGCAAATATTCTGCTTAATACCACAGATTTGCTTGTCAGTTGTTTGACCTTAACCAGTTGAGAGGAATTCTTTGGGGGTTTGAATAACTCACCTTTGGGAACATGGGTGTTTTGCTCAACATCCTTAAACAAACCTTATTGAGGTACCTTTTGAGCGGAATGGGCTACTCAATCTGAAGAAAATTCTAACTGGGCCCCACCAGCGAGGTCATGCGCCGGTTATCTTGATATGAGATCATGTCGCGCACATGTGGTTGTGATGCATGTGCCTGGTGTACCCTTATCAGACGGGTAGTCATGATGGATATAATGGGCTTCGTATATTTTACCCCAGTGTCACTTTGATGGCATGCTCTTGTCTCTCAATAATATTAATAATAATAATAATAATAATTATTATTATTATTATTATTATTATTATTGTTGTTATTATTATTATTATTATTATTATTAATATTATTATTATTATTATTATTAGTAGTAGTAGTAGTAGTAGTAGTAGTAGTAGTAGTAGTAGTAGTAGTAGTAGTAGTAGTAGTAGTAGCATAATGCTTAGCGTTCTTTCGTCCGTCGCTACATTCTGAGTTAAAATTCCGCTGATTGACAGTGGGGTTGATCTAATCGACTGACCCCTTCCCCAAAATGTCAGGCCTTGTGCCTCTAGTAGAAACGATTGTTATTATTATTATTATTATTATTATCATTATTATTATTATTATTATTATTATTATTATTATTATTATTAATATTACGCTGTTTATTTGATTTCAGTGTGTTAAATTGTGTCTGTTAAATTTTGTACTATAAGTAGTATTCCTGAATGTTTATTTCTTTGGAGATATTTCTTTTATAGTTTATTATTCCTGCGTTTTCTTCTGTGATAAAACTCTTAGTGGGCGTAAAGAATACGTTTATGTTCAGCTAGCATGTTTAAATCATGGCACCGCTGTCGGAATTCTGTGAAATATCTATGATTTATGCACAAGAACTCATGAAGTAACTGTGCAAGCAGTATTGAAAATATTAACAGGATAGAGACGATATCGCATAGAATAATTTGTGGTGTATTTTTGAAATTCTTCTCCCAAATTTCAAATCTTGCTGCCGTCAACTTTGCGGTTCATCCCTTGCAATCAATAAGAAATGTACCATTTAAGAACGACAGTTTGAGTATATAGTTAAAGTAACGAAGGAGATGACTTTGAGTATCTCTCTCGATTCTATATGTTCTCCCAACACTTAACATTGGAGAAAAATTCTTTCACTTTTCTGTCAGGGCTTTTATTTATTTTTGCTATCGGAAAACAGGAGTTTTATGTATTTGTTCAAGTGGTGGAGCAAATAGGAATTTTGGTGTCATTTAGTCGACATGTTATAGAATGATATATATCGGTGATACCAGCATTTATATTGGATACTACACGTAGTAGGGCGGCCAAGACTCTGGCGTCCGTTCAGTGTCATTCTGGAGAATGTTGTAATTCAAAGCCTGCAGTTAATGATTAGTTCGGAAAGATACCGATTTGTTGTATTAGATTACATATGAGTTTGCGTACATTACAGTAAACTCAAACACAGACACATAATGTCATGATGGCCTAAATTGGGTTGTTTCTTTTGTGCAGTGGTAATTAACACATCTACATAGTTTACAGCAGAACCAACGTTCGAGCCACGGGAGCGATGTGACACCATATTCCATCCGCTATATAATATATATAGAGAGAGAGATAGAGGGTCAGAAAGAAAGAAAAAATGAATGAATGAATGAATGAAAGAAAATAAAAGAAAGAAAGAAAGAAAGGGAGAAAGAAAGAAAGAAAGAAAGAGAGTAATGTTGGATGTTGGGATACCTGAGTGATATATGGTATTCATTACCCGATTATTCTTGACAGTTTTGAAGCTAATCTGAACACCTCATTATTTGTAGGCATGTGTGCGTTAAGAGAGGTAATACGTTGAACTAGAAGTAATTTTAGTTCAGTTAATATTATATCACTAATGAAATATAAAATCAAGAGCGGAAACGATAATTCCTCTCTAATAAGACAAGTGAAACATATCTGAAACTAAAATTAATTAAAAATTATACACGGGCCATACAACGGGGACTGAATCAAAGCATTGTCATTACAACTTTTGCGATGACATGTCGTCACTTTACTTACCAAAATATAAACAGCACATTCCGCAAAGGGTCAGCATTTCATATTTGATTAATTCTCAGTTTTCAAACATTTCTTTGCCTTACCTACTTTGTATTATGTTTAAAGCAAATAATACTTCCCTTAATAACGTGGTCAGTTTGGAATGATTTATTAATATTTTATGCGGATTACTGTACGGACGCTAATACCTCCTCCTAACTACACCATTGTTGTATAGTAGAGATTTATTAGAGAACCTTCCACTGTTTTATACTGTAGTTTCATTCTCCTTCTGGAAACATAGACCACCTTGGGGAATCGCATATATACATACATAAGTATAAATGCTCTTGTGAGTGCATATATATATATATATATATATAAGAATTTAAGGATTGGAGAAAACGCATGTTATAATTGCATACTTTATTCCTACATATGTTTCAAAGGATTACAACCTGTGTGATCCATAGGGATCTTTGATATTAAAATTGTAACCTTCTCATCAGGGAAAGCATGGGAATCATCTTAAACGTAAGTCATTTAACCCATTTATTCTATCAGAAGAATTTTTATTCATTAAGATAGAAGAAATACACATAATTATATATATATATATATATATATATATATATATATATATATATATATATATATATATATATATATATATATATATATAGATAATGGATGTATGCATGCAGGTATGTTATGTACTTATGTACGTATGAATGCAAGTGTATGTCGGTAGGTGAAGGGTCTATTTTGTATGTATCTGTGATTCTGTGCATTTTAACCCTAAATGAAGAATTTCTGGAATGTTTTACAAAGTTTCTAAGTATATCTAATCGATTGCTTGGGGAATGCAAATCAATTTTCTGTTTACTTTTGGGGGAAACACAACATTCTTCAATTTTCATGCAGATTGTTGTTCCATAACCCACTGCATCTATGATAACAGATATAAATGAAAATACATTGCTTAAACGTAAGAAACGGTAGGTTTCTCAATAGTTATCTACGAATATTCTTTTATTCCCAATCCTGGACGAGACAATCGCTTTGGCCATGCTGCTGGTCTCTGAACGAATACATTATACTTGATTTTATTATGGCTTTGGTCATGTTTCTTACTGTTTAGAATATTTTCAGGAGGATCACTGCAGTAATCCGATTATATTTATTGCATGCTTTTATGGCTGGTAGGAATAACAGCAAAATTTTTCCTCTGTATAATGATTGCCAATTGATGTGAATAATTGAGGTATCTTAGATCCCAGTTACGTTTCATCCTTTTCATATAATCGAACAAATGGTCTCTCGTGGCTGTTTCTATAGAACTTGTTGAAATTTTGGTTCAAATAAAAGGTTCACTGAAATCACTCATGATAGTTACGCAATATTTGGTATCTGACTGTCTCCTGTCCAAAAAAAGCACTTTGTAATTATGATTACATGCTGAGTCATATATATTTACTTCGTGATCTCTCGATTACTGCTAAATTTTTCCATTAAAATGGAAGTTTTCCATATTTATCAAAAAAAAGAAGAGCCATTTTTATTTAGCATGTGTAAATGGTAAAATCTCTAGTATACGCGTTCCATTTTGCAGCAAGTGTATATTGCTCCTATAGTAGGTGACTGCCTTCAATTTTATATTATTATGCATGTCTGCATGCATGCAGTTAAGTATTTTGCATGTGCAGAAAGATATTACTATAATCATTTAAGGACGTGCACGCGTGCCCCCCCCCCCACACACACATACGCATGACAATACATTGTAAAATTATAAACCCATAATTAAGTATCATCCTATCCCTAATTAGACGACCATTGAAGGACAATCACGCAACATCAATATGCTGCATTACAACCACTGAAAACACCATAAACCACATTTAGCATGTTGAACCCTACGAGAATGAAGGACAACTTGGAATGCGACCACAATGTAGAAAATATTCACGAACAACAACCATATATAAGTAAATGATTTCCTAACCACACACATCACATACAAACATACATACGTACGTACGTACATACATACATATGCATATGCATGTGTGTTTTGTGTGTGATTGTGTGTGTGTGTGTGTGTGTGTGTAATCGCCTCAGAATCACTATCGTCGTTATTTTTCAAGTTCGATCCCGTTGTATGTCAAGCATTTTTACCATAACCTTGCTTCGACACGTGTATCGTCATTGCAATAGAATGGACGGAAACTGTACGGATATCCATAAGGATTGTATATAAATTTAGTTAGAACGTCACGATTTGCCATACTCTGTCACTGTTCTGCTCCATATTCATTGGAAAGTCATAAGCCATAAGCGTCTATCGTCTATTCAACCACGTACAAGTTTAATTCTGCACAAGTTTAATTCTGTACAAGTTTAATTCTGTACAAGTTTAATTCTGTGCTCAACTAATTCATTAGTTCAAACAACTAAATGATCACTTGTTAAGGTTGTCTTTACAGATTTTCCATAAAAAATGAAAGCCAGCACTAATTTTGTTACGGCGTTTTGCATCCGGGGTGGCTGATGTGTTTAATATGTAAAATTGGTATAGCCAATAACGTCACGCCACTGTCTTTAGTGACTATTTAAACAATGTTCTCGTGAATGATTAATGGGTTGAATGGGTGCTGATGGAGTAGCAAAACCACCTGAGATATGTCATTTACGTCCATTACCCATTTTTCATCTTCGATCTCACTGTTGTTACTTACATCAAGTGTCTCGGATACTATTCATCGTAACAAAATCAGTGCTGGCTTTAATATTTATAGAAAAATCTGTAGAGATAACCTTAATAAGTGATACAATCGCACTGCTAACACTGTAGAACACAGTTAGTAGTTGGCACTCCGTCGCTTACGTCGTCGAGGGATCCAATTGATCCGATCAACGGAACAGCCTGCTCGTGAAATTAACGTGCAAGTGGCTGAGAATTCCACAGACACGTCTACCCTTAACGTAGTTCTCGGGGATATTCAGCGTGACAGAGTGTGACAAGGTTGACCCTTTGAATTACAGGCACAACAGAAACAGGAAGTAAGAGTGAGAGAAAGCTTTGGTAGAAGAGTACAGCAGGGTCCGTCACCATCCCCTGCCGGATGTTTCAATAAACGCTCAGAACGCCCGGTCTGGGAATCGAAACCGCGATCCTATGACCACGAATCCGCTGCCCTAACCACTGGGCCATTGCGCCTCCACAGTAGTAGAACACAATATTGACTTATAAAAACGTTTAATATACTTTGTAGTATATTGTGGTTGCATAATAAAATACGGTGTCCCTACAGTTTAGTAACAAAATGATCATCTTGAAAAACGACGGAGATATCTTTAGTTCTTTAATTATATATGCATACGTATATTATATATGCATACTTATTTATATATGTATAGGGATATACTTATATATGTGCGTTTGCCTGTGTGCGAAAGATTATGTGCGTGCATGAGTGTATGTGTATGTGTGTGAATATAAGTGCGTGTGTGTATGCATGTGTCTATGTCTATGTGCGTATGTATGTATGTGCATGCGTACACACCAGCGTGCGTATGCGTTTGTCTGTAATGACTAATTCACACACACACACAATTAAACCCAGCAAAATCTATATCCTGCATCTAGAAGCATTCATTCTTGTGTTTCATTTCCAGAAATTGCATTTGGCCCCGATCGTGTAATTCTATGGTTGTGCTAGCCTGAAGAAAATTACTGAAGTCTTACGGAGTGTTACGTTAACTAAGAGATGATATTAAAGTTATTACCCAAAGCGTGCACACGCATACACACATTCAAACACTCATACAGATAGCTTACTAAACCAATATACTCACACTCACACACACACGAACACTTATATATGTATATGTATATATGCATGTATGTATGCATATAAGTGTCACTGTGTGTGTGTGCGCGTGTGTATGTATGCATGTACGTATATGCATATAGATAGACACATAGACAAAGATAGATAGATAGATAGATAGATAGATAGATAGATAGATAGATAGATAGATAGATAGATAGATAGATAAACAAACAGATAGGGAGATAGAAAGTCAGATACGTAAATAAAACGAAGGATACAGTTATATATAAACAGAATCTTACATATATAATTTAATACAAAATTATATTTATATCATACATACATAATTTGATAGAAAGTCATATTGATTTCGTAGATATATAATTTTATACAGGCGTGGCTGTGGTAAGAAGTTAGCTTCCCAACCACAATGTCTGGTCTCAGTTCCATTGCGTGGCATCTTGGGCAAGTGACCTCTACTAGAACCTTGGGCTTGCTAAAGCTTTGTGACTGGATTTGGTAGACGGAACTTATGTGTTTGAGTGTGTGTGTGGGGGGGGGGGGGGGGGGTTAATTTGTGTTTGCCTCCGCCAATCACCGCTTTTCGACAGGTGTCGGTGTGTTTATGTAACCTATAACAAGGTGGTTCACCAAAAGAGAATGTTAAGAAAGTCTTGGGGTCGATTTCTTCGATTAAATCGCTTCAAGGGGATGCTCCCGCATGGCCGCCGTCAAATGACTGAAACAAATAAGAGAATAAACTTATATATCAGAATATATACCTGACTATGTGCCTACGCGTGCGCATGTGTGTGTGTGTGTGTTTTTGTGTGAGTTTAGCAAGGAGCAAGGGGGAGCAACCAGGCTTAGAAATCATTTGTGTAGTATTTTTTTTTATGTTTATAGTTTACTTGTTTCATTCATTAGACTGCCACCCTGCTGGGGCACCGACGTGAAGGATTTCGGTCAAAAAAACCCAGTAGTTCTTTTTTTTTTTTTTCGTTAAAGTGCGGCGCTTATTCTATGACATTTCCGGAACCGTTAAGTTACGGGACGTAAACACACCAACAACAGTCGTCAAGGGAAATGGGGGAAAAACACAGACACAAAGGTACATATATACATACGTACATTCATATATATATACACACACACACACACACACACACACACACACTTTTGCTCTTTTACTCTTTTACTTGTTTCAGTGAATTGAATGTAGCCCTGCTGGAGCACCGTTTTTAGTTGAAGAAATCGAGCCCATAACGTATTCTATTTATTTGAATCGGATTCTTTTGCCGAACCACTATGTTACGGGGACGTAAACACACCAGCATCGGCTATCAAGCGTTGTTGGGGGACAAACACAAATACACAAACATACATGCACACACACATACAAACACACACATACATACATACATACATATATATATATATATATATATATATATATATACGACGGGCTGCTTTCAGTTATCGTCTACCAAATCCACTCACAAGGCTTTGGTCGGCCCGAGGCTATAGTAGAAGACACTAGCGCAAGGTGCAACGCATTGGGACTGAACCCAGAACCATGTGGTTGGTTAGCAAGCTACTTACCACGCAGCTACTCTTGCGCCACGCACATTTCAAAAAATACTTTTATCGCTGGACTGCGTGCTCCTTTCTATTTTTGTCATCTGTGATTTTATTTATAATCTTCTATATAAATGAAGAAATTTCCTCCGTATGGCTGTTTTTCTCTCTACAAAATGGAAAGTTACATTGCGGAACAGTCATTTTAATGAGTTATATTTATTTATCACCCGACGAGATACATCTGCACCACCGGATGCTCCTTAACCGGTTGTTGAGTGTCCTACTCAAGAGGAATCGATGAGAAATGTGTCGAAACAATTGTCGTGATAAATAAATTCTCGTATATCACATCTTCTGTCTTTCATTTGCAACACACACACACATATATGTATATATATATATATATATATATATATACACATATATATATATGTATATATATATATATATATATATATATATATATATATATATATATATATATGTATATATATATATATATATGTATTCATATATATATATATGTATGTGTATATATATATATATATATATATATATATTTATGTTTTTTGGGGGGTTTTTTAAAGTTTAGGCTTAGAGCTGCGGCCATGCTGATGCACCACCGTGTTGCTACACTGTTATTACAGGGAGCCTCTTACAATATGTGGCACTTGGTGAAGAATGGAGTTTGATTTAGCAACCCTCATTTGCACCTCCTGCAGCGAGGTAGGTTCATCTGGGACTCTCGATAGGAAGAGGTCCAGCTTTGATTTAAAAACTCCTACATCTACTTTGTGCAGATTCCTCAGGCTCTTTGGGAGAATATTAAAAAGCTGTGGGCCCCTGAATCCCAAGCTGTTGCAGTAACTGGTCCTGAAGCGCGATGGCATTGCTGGGATCTTTGGAACTATGCCGTGTCGTCCCGTTCTGGCATTGGTGTAGCTTTCAATGCCAAAATCTGGCACAATTCCTTCCAGGATCTTCCAGATGTATATTACTGCATACCTCTCCCGCCTTCTCTCCAGGGAGTAGAGTCTTAGCTGTTTCAGCCTTTCCCAGTAGCTGAGCAGTTGCAAAGAGACAATCTTCTTTGTGAATCACCTCTGGATTGCTTCGAGGTCTGCTGTTAATTTCACACTGCTGGGTGACCACAGCTGTGAGCAGTAATCCAGACGGCTGAGGACGAATGTCCTCCAGAGGATCATCATGGTTTCCTTATCTCTGGTTCTGAATGTTCTCAGGATCCATCCAGCCAATCGTCTGCACTTTGTTGCCATTCTGGTAATGTGCACTTGGAAAGAGGTATCATCACTCATGTCGATACCCAGGTCTCTCACTGATTTAGGCTCTGGGATTGAAATTCCCTGTGGACCAGTGTACTCTGTAAGTTTCATATTCGGTTTTGGACGTTGGTAGCGCAGGGCTTGGAATTTTTCAGCATTAAACTGCATATTATTGTCCTCAGCCCATCTGTAAACTGAGTCCAATTCCTGCTGCAGGTGTGCAACATCACTGGAGTTCTGTATTTTCTGCGAGACTTTTGTATCGTCTGCATAGGTTGCAAGAGTGGCTATCCGGGCATATATATATATATATATATATATATATATATATATATATATATATATATATATATATATATATATATATATATATATATATATATATATATATATATATATATATGTATGTATATATATATGTATATATATATATATGTATATATATATATATATATATATATATATATATATATATATATATATATATATATATATATATATACATATATATACATATATATATATACATATATATACATATATATATATACACACACACACACACACACACACATATATATATATATATATATATATATATATATATATATATATATATATATATATATGTATATACATATATATATATATATATATATATATATATATATATATATATATATATATATGTATATATATATATATATATATATATATATATATATATATACATACATATATATATATATATATATATGTTGCAAATGAAAGACAGAAGATGGGATATACGAGAATTTATTTATCACGACAATTGATAAAACAATCAGATAAAACAGGGAACATATATAAACTGACTAAACAGAAATACAACAACCTACTGGAGAAGGAAATAGAGAAGAATTATAAAATAGCAAACAGGAACGTACTCAAGGAGGCTAACATACAAACTAAGGAAATAATGGAAAAGTATAACTTGACGGATAGGACAGAACCGCTGGTACCAAGAGAATCAAGATTTATCCTTAAGGACCATAAAGTAAATTTCTGGACACAGCCATCACTAAGACTCATATGCCCAACAAGATCGGACATCGCAATATTAAGCAAGAACATTATAAATAAGTATCT
>NC_142934.1:44258517-44306017 GCF_046866305.1 Octopus bimaculoides
TGGGAAGTGTTGTGGCAGATGCTCCCAGGCAAGAAGTGGGCTGGTCCACTAGGAATAAATAACTGGACAGTAGGGTCGGTCGGCGAAGTAGGGTCCGTAGAGATGACGAAATACGTCGTCATCATGGGACATGCCAGTGGCGACAGAGGTTCGGACATTATCATCACTAGGATATATCAGGAAGTATAAATGGAAAGAAAAGAATAAAAAAGTATATGTTGTATGTTACAGTTGCAGTCCCATTATCCAATGACAGCGCTCTGTAGAATGGGTAGAAAGGCTTGTTGTCCAAGGTGTGTAAATTCCGACAGGAGTTCATATTTTCTTATTACAAATGAATAATATGGAGATATTAATTCAATGTGCTGTTCATTCAAGGGTATGTTGAGTGTGTGTGTGTGAGTGTGTGTGTGTGTAGAAATACGATGAGTTTCTTACATTTTTCATCTACCAAGACCAATCGCAAGGCCGATCCCAAGCTATAGTAGATGTTACTTGTCCAAGCTGCCACGCAAACAGACTAAACCCGGAACCATGTGGTTGAGAAGCAAACTTCTTACGACAAAGTCAAGCCTGAGCCTGAATAGAGTTTTTGTATTGTCCTTGTGTGTATATTCATAATGCAAAATGAGATAGTATATATATATGTCTTGGCTTACTTACTAATACACTGGCTAGAAATCAAATAAAAGAAATATTTATTAAAGCATATTCCACAAACTTTACTTCCGCAAATGACAATGGCTAAAATTTATACATAATACTCAAATAACATCAAAGACAATACATACCTAGTGAGAAATTTCCTGACTAACTAATGTTTCCAACTAACTAAATCCTTTTGTAAGCATAAAAGAACAAGATAAATAACTTTATAACAACAGCATGACCCCAAGCTGACGCCTTATTATACACGCGCCCAATCAAAAAGTTTTACATGCTTGGCTAAACTCTGAACAATGACATCCACTATTTCAAAAGAAACAGAATAAAACTACTGAATAACACAAAAGGTAAGAAATGAAATCTATTGACCAGTTAATCATTCTATATACTTTCAAACTTTTGTGAATCCTTAAACAACATCATGTGAATTCTATGTCAGGAGAAGATATTTGATATTGGTATCGATCCTGGAATCCAGTGATTACAAAGAACTTCATATACAGAAATCTATGCCTTTATCAGCTTGCACATGTTAGATGGATAGCACAACGAATGGACAAGCTAATAGAAGGAACATTCAACGGAGTCGAAACTGTATGTATTTATTGATAGGTTGACTTCTTTCCTCATGTTCCTTAATGTTCCTTGGACGTGAAAACACGATAATATTCTAAAACATTCCGAGCATCCGTATATCACAACAGAAGATCCTGTTTTCACGCCAGAAAAAGTTTAAGTAACACGAGGAGCTATGTGAACATGTTACACAATGAACACACACACACGTATACAGTGTGTGTATATACATACACATCCATGCATACGTACTTACATCCATATAAATGTATGCCCCCCCCCCTACACACGCACATATATAAATATATTTTTTATTTGTATATGTATGTGTGTGTGACTGCATGTGTTTGTATGTATGTGTGTGTGTGTGACTGTATTTATGTATGTATGTATCTGTGTGTCTACATACATACGTACACACATACTTACAAAGTCCTATACAAAGATATGACGATGTAACACAAAACAGGTTTAATCGATCGATTGGTTGATTGGTTTTTGGAGGAGAATTTGTAATTGTAACTCATTTGGATGGAAAATTACGAATTAGGAAAAACGTGATTTGAATGAAAATTTGAAAATACATCAGACGAGATTCTTCCCAGAGTAGGAAATTGATTTTATTCACATTTTTTATCTTTTTATTTATTTATTTATTTATTTATTTATTTATTGCTGAAGCCTTTTTGAAGTGTTGCAATAGATTTCATCATCTAAAATAAATTATTCGATCTAAATTGTATTAATGTCATGTTGGGTGCAAGGATGCCTATGTAGTTAAGAAATCTACCTTGCCACTATGTAGGTGCGATTTCAACTGCTGTGTGGGCAAGTGAGTTCTAAAATAGCCCTAAAATATGTAGTAGGAAGACTTCTTACACTCGAATTGCAGTCTTAATTTGCCACCTAATTTAACAGCTCCTGAAACTAATGGCAGACTTTGGGAATAAATAACTCTGTACCAACCAAGAGAAAATACAGAAGCGTAGACAAAACTTCATCCATCACATGTAGTTCTCTGCATCAAAGCAAAGTAAAGTAGTCAAAAGGGTGAGAGTGCGGCGTATGAAATGGTTTAGTTTAAGATTTAGGAGATCGAAACAAATCATGGAAACAATAAAAATAATTATTAAGGAAGTCGGTAAGGCAGACTTGCGGTACAATATTGACATATTCCAGGGTGTACAGTTTCTTGACGCTGCCACCTAAGGGAAATTATTTCATTAATTTAGGAACGAACTTACAGATATTAAACTTTGGAGTAAGTTAATTACAGAAATAGACAACTTTACTAGATCACAAATAAATAGGAGATACTTTTTCGAAGAAAAATCTATGCTAATAGTAATAATAATATAATTATATAGTCTCTTTGAGAGAACAGAGATAAAAGCAAAAGAACTAATATAAAATCACGTGTCCAATTGTGAATTGTGTTCGGGTCACGATCATCTAGTCATACTTGAAGCTCGCAGGATGCAGTGTTTTTCAGCAAATCCCTTTATTTCATATTGCTCTAGTCTAATAGCTTAAACTAGGTCTCATCTGAGTGCTGGTCTAGCTGTTACACCTTAGATTCATTGATAGCAGAAAGGTTAAGAAAATTGAGAAAATATCCATGTAGGAATGTGACAACCTAAGAAACTAAAGCAATTAGAAAGAGCATGGTACATTGACACAAAGACATGACGTTTCATGGCGAAAGACACTTCAAGTTATACATAAAACAGAACGATGCTTGATATTAGAAAAACAAAATATAATTGAGTCAACTATCACCATCGCCACGAATTCTGGAATCTAAACTATCACCAATAACACAACTGAACCGGTATATGTGTATTCCTATGTGTACTATGTTTATATTCATATGCCTGGGTGTGTGGATGTTTATCAGAATACAAATGCTTCTCGGTATGAGATCAGTGGACAAGGTTCAAATCAGGTGTTACAAACTATGTATTATACCTTTTTCTCTCCCATTTTATTTTCTAGACCTGCTGGCAATATTATGTGTGTGTGTTTGTGTGTGTGTGTGTATGTGTGTGTGTGTGTTTGTGTGTGTGTGTGTGTGTGTGTGTGTGTGTGTGTGTGTGTGTGTGTGTTTGTGTTAATTATATACTTTTTAAAAATATATGTTCCTTATACAGTTCCAGTACTGCTCTATGTGCAATAATATACTGGTCCCAACCAGAAGGAAGTGCTCATGAGCGGATACATTTTATGCGCATGCAGGAACACAAATATTATGTCATTTGAATTCCTACTTCGCAAGCAATGCATGTTTGAACATCACTACTACTAAAGTCTATGCTTCATTTTTTTATTTTTAAGAAGTTACTTTTATTCATTTATTCATCATTGCTTTTTAAATATTAAATACGCTTTGTGTTAACAACTGCTTCGCAATATTTCATCTTATAGAACGCGGCGTGCTGGTAGAATCATTTGCACGCTGGGCAAAATGATTTGCTATATTTCGTATGTCGCTGAGTTCGTATTCAACCGAGGTCGAATTTTCCTTTCATTCATTAGGGGTCATTAAAATAAATATCACTCGAACAGGGGGTCAATGTGATCCACTAGCTCCCTCTTCTGAACTTAGTCCTTGTGCCAAAATTTGAAACAAATATTTCCCTTATAGCTGTCTGCTTTGAATTTTCAACTGTTGTTTCCGTTACCAACGTCTGCTAGGAATTAATGTTTTATTGCTTCACGACTTTCCTCTTTTATAATTTCAAGTAAGATGGTGCAATTTTCTAGAAGCACGCTTCAGATAGTGTAGATTCTAATAATACTGGAAGTTGTAGTTAACATTTTTTTCCTTTGGGTGGGGAGAAGTGTGTGGGAAAATTCGCACGAATCGGATTTTTGTTTCCAAATAACATTCAACCAAAATGGATATATTTTATAATATTTTCTACGATCACTTTTCATAGTGTGCATATTATAATCATATCAGAATTTAATATGAAAACAAAATGGTTCTCTCGCACATACCTATACTAACACATATCACATTTATCTAGGAAATGAAACTTGAAATTCCAAAAAAAAAAAAAGTTGATGCATTAGTATGTATGTATGCGTGCTGAACAGTCTTCTTTCCGCTTCAAATTCCGTTATAATCGTATTTGACACAGCCTGAAAGGCATTTGTAGGAACTTTCATCTAATAATACCCATTTTTCCGAAAGATATGAAGAAACAAACCGCCTCGTACAATTTTTCTGGGACTCCTCTCACAAGCAGCCGCATTTATTTACAACGAATGCCGAAAGAATCCGAAGCGTATGTATAGAAAATTTCATTTAAGCATAACCATTGTTTGGGATGTTACGAAGAACCAAATTCGGGCGGTGGAGTAATTGTGAAAGTAAACCTATTGCTTTAACAGTAATAAATATACTTCTAGAATTATTCTTTCCAAGAGAAGTTAACTCTGATATTCAATACTTACGTATCGGCTTGCTTCGCTTCACTTTCATTTCGTCTGTAACAGTATTTGATTACATTACGGCATTTTATATATATAAACACAATTCATTTCTTTTGTTTGATTTGATTCGACAAGGTAATTTTTCACTACATATAGACGTAGATAGAATAACAGTATTTACGATGTTTTTTTGTGTTTAGTCACGAATACTAACTGTATTAAAAATCCATCGACGTGTGCGTGTATATATATATATATATATATATATATATATATATATATACATATATTCTTTTACTGGAGCATCATTGTATCGTCCGCTTTGACAAACCGGTAAGTTACAGGGCCATAGACACGTCAGCGTCGGTTGCCAAACGATGGTGGGGGACAAGTATAGACTCACTCTCTCTCTCACACACACACACACATACACACGTATATATATATGTATGTATGAATATATGACGGAATTTCTCACTATCTGCGTATCAGATCGACTCACAAAGCGTTAGCCGATTCGAGGACATAGTGGAAGACACTTGCCCAAGACGCCACGCCATGGGACTAAGCCCGGAAACATGTAGTTGGGAAGCTAGCTTCTTTATTTCATTAAAATTCGCCATTGGAGGCGTTACAGAGAGGGGACAAACAAGGACAGACAAACATAAGGAGGAAGAAGCTTAAACGTTTTTTTTTTTTAATTTTACAAATTACGAATAGATTAAAATATGATTGAAATTGATTTAAAAATTAATTTTAAAATATTACACAAGAAATCATTGCGCTTCGCAATGAGGTAGCTAGAAGGAAGGCAACCGACCATCCTGGTAGAACCTTTGCTTCCCAAATTGACCTCACGTATTTGGTGCCAATCTCACTCAGCTTGCGCTCCACAGACTTCCATTTTTTCGTAAACATATCCCGTGACAGGCACTTTCTCTCCAGCCTGATCTTACTACTGAGGTGGTAACTAAAAACGTTAACCAAACCCTGGCCGGAGACAAAGGTACCTGTCACTATACCTTTCACGCGCGTCTTCCATACTGTTTCTTTCAGTATGGCTACTACGCAGAAAAAATAGGCCTTCCTTTCCCTGTTAAGGAAAGGAGGTGGTACAGTCTTGATGATAGACTCAGCTGATAGCTGTACTCTTCATATCACTGACAACAGTTGTTCTGCAAAGGCTATCAGTCCCGACAGCTCCGAACAGCCCACAAATGCGTGCAAGACGGTTTCCCTATCCTGCCCACATCTCGGGCATGTCGGCGAGACGGCACTTCCGTGCTTTGACAGCTTGTCGCGAACAGGTAACGCCGCTCGGAAACATTGCCGAGCCAGGGATTTCTGGTAATTATCCAGATACCTCGGCCCGAACGTTCTCCTAAATAGGCTGACCAACTGACTTTCATCGTAGCCTAGGGTCTCCCCAAGGCGTCTTCTGACATAGATTCCACTAACCCGCTATAAAAATCCGCGGTGGTACTCCTGCTGTCGGTATTGCCCGCCCGAGAGAGTAGCTGGAGCGCCTGGCGGCACTCCAAATGCCGGTCTCCCAGTTTAGTTCTCTGCTTAATCCATGTACCAATGTCCGTTAAAGACACTAACTTTGGAAGGAAGAACCGAACGTGCGGCGACCACACCTGTTCTCCATCCAGGTAAAGCCAGAGGTGCCTTAACGCGAGTTTTCGCATCCTCAGCCAAGGCATCCCTAGCCCACCTTTTAGCGGTATCTGGCAGCAGACAGAGCGCTTTACAAGTGGTTTTCCTCCTTTCCACAAAAAGCGGAAAAGGATTCGCTCCAATTTGTTCAGCCACAAATCGGGGCAAGGCACCACGGTCAGGCGGTAGGTAATTACTGATGCTATAAACATCTGCACCACCTCCGCCATTCCAAGCAATGATAACGCCCGCCCAGACCAGGTCTGGGTTAGAGCGGTCACCTTGCTGGCCACCTCACTCCAATTTTTCTCTATCTGGAGGTCTGGACCTATCCAGGCTCCGAGCAACTTAACAGGACCTTGCGTCCAACACCCCACGACGTTATTGGATGCCATCGGCTTGCCCCTCCAGGTGCCGAGTTGCAAACCGACCGACTTGTCCTTGTTAACCTTTGCTCCTGCCACCGCTTCGTAACTTTTGATGGCCTTTTCCACCACTGGAATCTGGCCCTCATCCGCCACGATGATGGAAATGTCATCCGCGTACGCTGTAGCTCTCCTTCCACACCATAGATCAAGCGGAGCGCCCCCTAGTGCCTCCAACCTCCGCAGCAGTGGCTCCAGGGCCAACACATACAGAAGCGGAGATAGGGGGCACCCCTGACGAACTGAACGCTCGATCATGAACGGTTTCGAAAAGAACCCGTTTACCTTGACGACAGACTCGATGTAGCTGTACAAAGCAGCAATCCAACCGCAGAAGGTCGGGCCTAGGCCAGCCTTCTCGAGGACCGCTGCCAAGTACCGATGGTCGACCCTATCAAACGCCTTAGACTGGTCTAAATGTACCAGTGCCCCTCCTGCTAAGCCAGAAAGTTTCCTTATTCTCTCTAAGGAGTAGCGTATAAGGTGGAGATTGTCGTGTATCGACCTGCCCGGGATAGCACAAGTTTGTGCTTCCCAACAAGTTCGCCCACGACCCGCGCCAACCTTTTCGCTAACACCTTGGCCAAAATCTTTAACTCTGTATTTAACAGAGTTATGGGCCTAAAGTTCCCTATCTCGTGCCCCTTGCTCGGGTCCTTTCTAATCATTCTGCTGCCTCACACATCTCGTCCCGTTCTTTGACCGTGCGTCCTTTTTCGATAATAAGAGACCTTATTGTGGCTTCGTTGCCACGCTGGGTTTCTACCGTGCGGGCCCATCCGGCAACGTTAATTCCCTCGCGGCCCAATGCTCTCACTTTAGCCCGGACTCTACACCCCTCATGTTTAGCTTTGAGGTGACGGTCCAATGCTGCTCTCGCTGCCAGAATGTGGGATGCAGCAACCAACCTCAGCGCCTCTTCGAAGTTCTTAGCTAGCTGCCCTTCTACTCTAGTCCTATCTATTCTTAGCTGTTTGCTAAACCTAATAGACTCGAAACGAATGGCTCTTTTGAGGGCGAACCATCACCGGTTATTAACCACGGTACCGGTTAACGCTCTCTGTACTAACTCCTTAATCCGACTACGGTATGCTTCACAAGTCAAAATAGTCTTGTTCAGTTTCCAGTAGCCGGATCCTCTACTAGTTGTACAATCTACGTCCAACCTACACTTAACCATTCTATGGTCAGTGCAGGAAACTTGGACAAGTTGTGGACAAGTAAAACTAGGCTTATCTATAATTCTTATTACTATCCTATCTAGATAAGACTTGAACCTTCCGTCGCCACTCATCCAGGTCCACTCTCGCACGTTCAGATGTTCAAGCCTGTAACGGTCTGCCAGCTGAAATAGCTTAAGCAGATCGACGAGGCGTGAGTTCACTTTTCTATGAATCGAGCCGACGTTATCGATGCGAGCGTCAACAATAGCGTTGAAGTCCTCTAACACTACTAATGTCTTCGACGACACGAGAAAGCCCTCTAGGCGCCGATAAAAGTCAGTTTGGAAACCTCTAGCGCATGGTGCGTAGAGTCCGATCAGCCTGAAGGCCTTACTGCTGTATGTCACATCAAGGACGACCAGCCCACCTTCAGGGTCCACATAGACTGTACTTGTCTGCAGAGCCAAGCCATTGCGGATCAGTACCACTACACCCCTCACCCCCCGGTCTGGCCAGGAGCCATGATTTTCTCATAGCCATTCAGGAGAGGCGAGAAGGTTCGTAGGCTGTCCAGCTTGGTCTCTGTAGCAACCATCACATGTATATCGTGCGATCTGAGGTCGTCGAGGAAACATGCCTGCTTCCACTTCGAACTCAGACCACGCACATTTAAACATCCAATATTCAGAGAGGCCATTTGAAAGAAGAAAAAGTTCTACTTACGTTTTGCTGGAGAGGTTGGGGCCGATCTCGTTATACGCTCGTCGGCCCATCTACTTTCCTCCTCCTCTAAGTATTTTGGTAGCACTTCTATTATTTTTATTTTATTCGGTTCCCTAGCCTCCAGTTCTTTAAACGTCTTTTTTCTGATCCATGCACGTCTTTCATGGTGATCTTTCTTTTTTGTAAATCCTTGCAGTTTTGTGTGGTACTATCACGCCGTCAAGGTACAAGCTTCGAATATCGTACTCGATCAGCACTAGTTCATCTTCTAGTTTTTCCAATGTTTTTTTTCTTTTTTCTTGGGTAGGCGGGGCGAGATTTTTTTGGTGTCTGTGTTGCGTCAGTGTTGTTTTTTGTGGGGGATATGGACGGGGATAGTGTATGTGCTCTCTTTTTGTTTTTTTCCGCCATTGTGAACTCCTCCTCTACTATTTCCATACTATTTCCTGGGGGAGCCACAAATACTTCAGCCGGTGTCACAGTGGGGGGCTTTGTTAGTGTGGAGGTTTATGTATGTGAGGGCTGGGTTTTTCTATTTATTTGTTTGGGGGCTAGCGCCATAACAGCGGGGGTGGGAGTTTTTGTGCTTGTTGGGGTTGGTGTGTTTGCGGGAGTGGGTATTTTTTTCCACATTTGTAGGGCCTTGTGCATGCAACAGTTTTTCTTTATTTTGTGGCCATACCGGAGCACCACTTTTCGTGGAATTAATCGACACCAGGATTTATTCTTTGTAAGCCTAGTACTCATTCTATCGGTTCTTTTTCTGAAACACTAAGTTACGGAACGTAAACACCGGCATCGATTGTCAAGCGATGGTGGCGGGGACAAACATATAAGCATATACATATATATACATACGACAGGCTTCTTTCAGTTTTCATCTCCCAAACCCACCGGAGACTATAGTAGAAGACACTTGCTGAAGGTGACACGCAGTAGGACTAAACCCGGAACCATGTAGTTGGTAAGCAATCTACTTACCACACAACCACTCATGTGCCCTATACACACACACACACACCACACACACCACACACACACACACACACACCACACACACACACATACCACACACACACACACACACACACACACACACACACACACACACACACACACACACATATATATATATATATATATATATGTATATATATATATATATATATATATATATATATATATATATATATATATATATATATATATATATATATATATATATATAATTAAGGGATCAGCAAATATTTGCTTCACCATATACCGAAGTTCAGAAATAGCAGCTAAAAAAGCTGAGAAGTGATGCTATCTGTGGGATTCTCAGCTTTTTTAGCTGCTATTTCTGAACTTCGGTATATGGTGAAGCAAATATTTGCTGATCCCTTAATTATATTTATAAATATATATGACCTTTCAAATAAGTTCTCCACCAATAATGGTGCTTTCATACCGATGGGCTTGGTAAAAATTGTTAATTGTTAATTGATTTATTAATTAATAAATTGATAATCCTTTACCCTTTTAATTTGTAATAATATATATATATATATATATATATATATATATATATATATATATATATATATATATATATATATATATATATTATACGCATTGCTATCTCATGTACAATAATTTTTGACATTTTTTTAAATCTGCTTACATGAATGTTTGCATTCTCATTTTGTGTAAGTCTCTAATTTAGATTGTTCCTAGTTTTTCATTAGCACTTCGACTCTAAATTGAATAATAACTTTTTTAAGGGATGATAGGTAATATTTTGTAAGTCTTCATTCATTTATCTATTTTTCTCTATCTATTGCCACTCATTACTCTATTTTGTTTTATTTATTTTACTTTATTCTTGTTTTTATTTTATCATTTTTATGTACCCTGATACTAAGTTAATATTCTTATTGGTCTTTTAACTCTTTCGATATCTATAAGTAAAAGATTGCCTGGAATGTCCTCCACCTTAATTATATATTAATAATAACTATACACACTTGAATTAAACTCTATATACTAATTGCCTTTTGATTTCATACAGGTAGACATAATATCATAATATGACATTTCTACCAATTATATCTACTTGAGATTTTCTTATAATTAACACTCAAGACGAATATATTATTTTAGTCTTAATTTATAACTCCAGTATACACAAATTTACTCCCTTTCTAAGGTAAATACCATGTTTTATACTATGTTCCTTATGTATAAATTTTATCACTTAACGGTTTGCAGCGGTTTACTGAACATGCATGAATTCAACACCTATTTTGTATATCTTAAACTACCTCTGAAGAGATTCGACTTTCAAATAATTTGTAATATAATTAATTTTCTGAAGGTCGTCTGGAATTGAAACAGCTGTAAGGGATGTTTGTCATTTTTTTTATTGATAAACAATAATTTATTAATTACCTCTATATTTATTCATAATAAATAAATATATATATAAATCACGGTTTATACAGTTACCTAGCAGTTGAGTATTAACTGTAATGTTTAATATTCTCTGTATTGGTAACTCGCCAGTACTTTCATAGGATTTCCTATCCCTTAGTCAGATTTGTAACCTTTATATATATATATATGTGTGTGTGTGTGTGTGTGTGTGTGTGTGTGTGTGTGTGTGTGTGTGTAGTCATGGACCGCTTTGATAATGAGTAACTATGATTTATAAATGCACGTTCTTTTAACATAATTGCATTTCATCTTATACCTCCATGTTACGTTTTCCACGATTGACGTTCCAGCTTCTTTTATGTTGTAAACTTTTAAGCTTTCTTCCCACATGCAGGTCATATGTATGCTTACGCATGCACATTGTAGCACTATAAGATACAATGGTATTAAATCAATGTACGACATTATTTGACGGCGGCCATGCTGGGGCACCGCCTTAAAGGGATTTAATCGAAGAAATCGACCCCAGGACTTATCTTTAAAGCTTGGTACTTATTCTATCGTTTTTATAATCGAATCAGTTATTTACGGAGATATAAACACACCAGCACCGTTCGTCAAGCGTTGGTCACGGACAAACCTAAATACAAAGACACACCCACATGTGTGTGTTTTTGTTTGTATGTGTGTGTCTATGTGTGTGTGTATGTGTGTGCGTGTGTGTGTGTATGTGTGTATGTGTATGTGTGTGTGTGTGCGTGTGTGTGTGTGTGTATGTACGATGGGCTCGTTTCAGTTTCCGTCTACCAAATCTACTCACAAGGTCTTGGTCCGCCCAAGTTTATAGTAGAAGACTCTTGCTCAATGTGCCACGCAGTGGTACTCAACCTGGAATTGTGTGGTTGGTAAGCAAGCTTCTTACCACCAAGTGAATGGATGGAGTTAGTGGTATGACATTTATTCTTTGGTTTTAGTTGTTTCAATAACATATGAGAGAAATAAATCATTCAACAATTTGGAAAACATTAGTAAGAATGGTAATTGTACAAAATTGATTTTATAATATTCATTATATTAAGTAAAAACTATTGTCATTCCATCAAGGCCTAAATGAATAAATAATTACTAGAAAAACATAGATGAGTTCAGCTATAGATAGAGATTATTTGGTCATATGTATTATTTGTTTTAGTGTACCAACTGACATGACAACTTTAGAGTTTGGATTTATTTGTCAGTCATTATATTGAGATATGTGTCTGATCGAGAAGACAAAACATGACTTAATCTCTGTATCGTAGTCCCAGTATGTCATAAGTGAATTAGAGGAGCTTCAAAGTATCACAGGGAGAAAAATGAAGTACGGAATAAGGAATAGAAGAAAACAGGAAAGAGAGAAGTAAACACACACACACATCCATATATACATACATGTATACATACATATATATATATATATATATATATATATATATATATATATATATATATATATATGTGTGTGTGTGTGTGTGTGTGTGTGTGTGTGTATGTGTGTGTGTGTGTGTGTGGGTGTGTGTGTGTGTGTGTGTGTATATATATATATATATATATTTGTGAATTTATGTAAATGTCAGGTACAACGCAAGTACTAATATATCGGTGTACTGGTAATGATACAATTAGAATACTGTTTGATACCATAGCATTCCTATTATAACTTTGAAGTCCATAACAAAGTTCAGTTTATCACATTTTTATTCACCTTTATTCCTACGTAATAATGCAGGAAAATTTTAGCCCAAAGCCAGCAATTACGGTGAAGGTGATAAGTCTGTTGCATGGCCCCCCAATGCTCACTTGGTATTCTTCTATTGACTCCGAAACGATGAAAGTTAAAATCGACCTCGGTGGAATTTGGACTCTGAATATGAGAGACGAACGAAATGCCACTAAGCATTTGGCCCAGTGTGCTAACGATTGTGCCACTTCGCTTCCTTCTTCCTGCGTAATAATTTAAACAGATATTATATTACCATATTACACCGAGAGACAGCTTGTAAGTATCCTGTTTCGAATATTTTTAGTACTATGTTATGTCCAGCCCATTATCCATGTTCTCACCTCTAGCATTTTACAACTGAGATCGTTAAAATTAGCAAATATATCAGAGACAAAATCATCATAATCTTCAGCAAACAAATCAATAAACCTGCTTATTTTGAATAAAACTACACATCTTCATAATAGGTTACTGTATCATCAACAGATATTCTGCTTAATTAATACCCCACTTTTGCAATCACTTACCTCCATGCACACAAAAGTGGCGCATCACCGATGAGAAATCCAGATTATAGTGCAGATAAGACTTTTACACTTTGTCAAGATCCTGTGAGTAAAAAAGATTAACACATATAGTTCAATATGCCGGTGGTTAGCAAATATTCAGCTGAAATCTATGGAATTATAGTCTTCTACAAATTACACACACGACACACACATTATCTCTGAACGAAAAAGAAAACATTTCTCTACAGCAACTTTCAAAAATTGTTCTTATCAGTATTGATATAATAAACATCAATGATATTAACTTATTGAATTTTATATTTTTTCATATGACGCAAGTTATCGACAAAGCCACTACTCAGAATCTCGATGGAAAAAATCGATGCGCTTTGAAAACACACTGGCGTATTATTAAATAACATCAAAATAAGATTGCTAACATACTGTGCTTGCAGCATCGCATTTCTGAAAATATCAGGCATGTCTATAATTATATAGACTTCTCTAATTATATAAAGATAAATCATGAATATCATGCGTCAGTTTAAATATAAATGATTTGTTTCTGATGCCCTTTGATCTAAGTAGGCTGCCTCAAGTTCCACAAATAATATTTAAGCAATTAAATGAACAAATGCTGTAAAAGTTTCTGAGTGCAAAAATAAAATGAGGTGAAAAATCTACTAACAGTACTGTTTCACGAAATAAAAAGGACAAGGTCAAAACAGTTATGTAAAACAAACTCATAGCTATGACAGCATATTGAAGACCTTCTCTTCAGAAGGTCGTGGTTCCCAGCTCCATCCGACTTCATGGCAACATGAGTATCTTCTGCAATAACATCCTATCGGCCCAATGAATGCGGCTAAAATTGCATAAGCAGAAATTATGAGGAAAATTGTGTTTGTACTCGGCTGGTAGGTTTATGTCGTTGCAAGGAGTTAAAATTTCCAACTATCGGACGGAGGTCATTAGCGAGTCCCCTATATTACAAGCATTTGGACAAAAACATTGGTGGAAGGATAATACATGATTCCTACTTTTTTCTAGCTTTTCACCACTAGAAAAAAACTGATGTACGCTGCCGTTTCTGTCTCTGACAAAACCATATTATCAGAAATAATGGTGGTTGTTAAGAAAAAAACAAAATCATCCAAGTAGGTAAATATTTTGAATAAGGACATGGCTCTGTTTTACGATAAAATTTCCTGCATAGATGGAACTGTCGTGAGATAGAACACAGAAGTAAATGAAGTAGTGTTTACTAGTGCTACTTAATCTCAGTTTAGTACTTACTAAAGAGCCTATGTCATTACAAATACTAGATATATCTATCCCTATTTAGTCTGAGTATAGTGCGTATTTAGACATCATAAAATATTTTGTTTAGTGAATGATTTGAGAGGTATGTATTAGTGTTGGCTAGAGACTCCTAGATTATTAACACTGATAATACAGCTGATATTTAAACAATATCAGAAGAGATAGACGCGCTGAGCAGCTTTCAAGAGAATCGAGCCGTTTTACAACTTTTATCTTTGATGTGTTACATGTTTCAGTCATGAAGCAACGGCCATGCTGGGGCACCACCTTGGAGAGATTTTAGTCGAATGAAACGATCCCAATATTCATTTTTTAAGCCTGGTATTTATTCTATCAGTCTCTTCTACCGAGGCGCTAATCTACGAGGACGTAAACTCACTAGCACCGGTTGTCAACCAGTGATGGACGACCACCGAGAATACTTTCTATAGACAATTAGTCGTTGTTTTATTTCTTCTGTAAATTTAACTCAGTGTTGATGCTTTATATCCCAGCGTGTGTTTCTTTCTCAACTGGTGAAGATTGAATTAAAACATTGACATATTTCAAGCATCGTATGTGACACCAGTATTCAATATCTATGCTCATTGCATGAATCCCAATATTTTTTCATACATCTGCTGTCTCACAATATTTTCTCTTCTCAAATAAGTATATAATGAGCCAATTCTACAACAAAAATGAGATAAATCTTTCCATATATTATTGATTTTCGCATACAGAACAAAATCTAAAAAGATTATTAAGGAGTCATATAGGATCGATTCAATTATTGATCGTAGTATATTTCTGATCTCATATTTTAGCGAAACTGAAGGATAAAGAGCAATATTAACGTTAGTTGAGGCTCAATGTTAAGAAATGCAACATGCTTATGTAACACACAAGAGAGGTGTACGAATTTATGTACCTGTGTGTGCTTGTGTCTATGTCTACGTGCTTGCGCGAAGACGTGTGTAAATGTGTTTGTACGCGTATATACAATAAATATGAAGCATAGATAAACCAGCGAATATGATGTTGAAAAGAACAAAAGTAGGTACATATCTCTCTTCATCACATACTGTCTGATGTTCTAGAAGACTTAGGTACGTTTAGTTGACTCAGTTTGCTCGATGATTCAAAGAAATCTACAACTAGACAATCGTAAAGTAAAACCACGGCGATAAGAAAAGATCTAGGACCACTAGGCTTGAGCGTTTGTGTGTTTTATATATCACGAGACAAGATATCAAAAAGTTTACGAAATTATCCTCAAAATAGTACGCACAGTGTAATTTATGTCTATCGACATGGAAAGTCTAGACTAATTAGTTGATTCGTTTAACATTACACACACACATATGCGAAGGAACACCATTTTTTACAGTCTACCAAACCAATGAGGACCCATAAACTTAATAAATTCCAGAATCTACTTCTGCCATAACTAAATTCCTCTGTAAATATAAAATTCAACTAAAGGATATTTATTTTGTTATCGCCCACAGGGAAGGGCCATACATAGAGGGGGAAAACAAAGAAGTGAAGTCGATTACATCGTCCCCAGTGAGTAACTGGTACTTATTTAATCGACCCCGAAAGGATAATAGGCAATGTCGACCTCGGCAGAATTTGAACTCAGAACGTAACGGCAAACGAAATACCTATTACGTTATTGCCCACAAGGGGCTAAACATAGAGGGAACAAACAAGAACAGACGAACGGATTAAGTCGATTACATCGACCCCAGTGCGTAACTGGTACTTAATTTATCGACCCCGAAAGGATGAAAGGCAAAGTCGACCTCGGCGGAATTTGAACTCAGAACGTAACGGCAAACGAAATACCGTTAAGCATTTAACCCGGCGTACGAACGATACTGCCAGCTCATCGCCCTTCAACTAAATTATATTGCTGCTGCACTTATCTCCAAAAAGCCATCCCTCATATATGTTTTAACGTGATGTATACTAGGAGACAGTAAGCTACACCTTCACACCACTGTAAATACCTGATAAATACAGTGAAGACCACATACTCACTGCCCAACATGGTGAAATGTGAATTGATCAAGTTTTATTGCTATTTTTCTAATCACAATTATGGCATTTATTCCATCAGCTCTCCTAGTCCAACGGCTCTCCCATTCTTTTAACCTTTCGAGGGTCGATTAAATAAGTACCAGATACTCACTGGGGACGATGTAATCGGCTTAATCCCTTTGTTTTTGCCATCTATGTTTAGCCCCTCCCTGTGGGCAATAAAGAAATAAATATCCTTTAGTTGAATTTTATATTTACAGAGGAAATTTGAGGGAGGGGACCAGTCGGATTAGATCGATCCCGGTACGTAACTGATAATAAATTTATCGAACATTAAAGGATGAAAGCCAAAGTCGACCTCGGCGGAATTTAAACTCAGAACATAAACTTTTCTACTCTAGGCACAAGGCCCGAAATTTTGGGGGACGGGGGGCCCAGTCGATTAGATCGACCCCAAAACGTAACTGGTACTTAGTTTATCGACACCGAAAAGATGAAAGGCAAAGTCGACCTCGGTGGAATTTGAACTAAGAACGTAAAGACAGACGAAATACCGCTAAGCATTTCGCCCGGCGTGCTAACGTTTCTGCCAGCTCGCCACCTTCAAGACATCACTGCTATCAAATATATGGCAAAATATTATTAAATAAATCAAATAGAATCTGTACGTATACACACCTGAAATTTATGTGTCAAATGCATTCATTATATATAACCAAAGATTTAGTCCAAGAAGTCAAAGGATATGTCAAAGAAATCAAATACGATGCGGACTTGAACTCTTCACTATCCGCTATCAACTGTTTGCCTTGCAAACAGTATTACGTTCTCTCTTTCTTTCAGTAGTTGTACCGAAGATATTACAGTTAAACTTTGGTCACCTACATCCTCTACCAGTCTCTCTCTCCCTATCTCTCTGTGTCTCTTTCTGTCTTTCAAACTTCCTCTCCATATGTGTGTGTGTGTGTGTGTATATATATATATATATATATATATATACATACATACATACATACATACATACATACATACATATATATGTGTGTGTGTGTGTGTATAAGTACTTTGGAAAAGAATCAGTGAAGTCATTCACTTAGCCGAATTAGAATCATATATTCTAGATTCCACCATAATATATTTGCTTTCACTACTTTGTGCAATTGAATAGTGTTTTGACGTTTACTCATAGACTGTCAAACAGAGCAGTAGCTGCACATTATGGCTGTTTAATAACAACAACAACAACAGCAGCAGCAGCAGTAGCAGCATCAACAATAATAATAATTGAAAGTAAACGCAACAACATCTATTTGATTTGAAACATAAATAAATAGGATTGAAATCGAACGAAATGGGTTTATATGAAATATATTCATTGGATCAAAAAGAAATAAATCTGATTACGATATATATATATATATATATATATATATATATATATATATATATATATATACATATATATATATATATATTTGAGTGTATATCCATATATATATACGTATATATCTATATATGTGGGTGTATGTATGTGTATATGTATATATATATATATATATATATATATATATATATATATATACATATATATATACATACATATATAAATGTATACATATATGCATATATGCATGTATGTATGTATGCATGTATGTATGTATGTAAATATGTAAGTATGTATGTGTTTTTGTACGTATGTATGTATGTATAAATAAATAGCGGTAAAAATTTAATACATGTGACGAAAATATGAATGGATATAATAGAATTGTAAATAAATTTGATTGAAATGTAAATATATTTGATCATACAGACGAATGAATTTTGATTTAAAAGCAAATAAATATAGGTTAAAGGTCAATCAATGTGATTAGAAACGGAATACATTTGGAAGAAGTTGAGAGTGAGAGAGAAAAAAATCGGGAAATAGATGTAGTGATAAAAAAGGAAAAGAGTTCTAAAATCAATATGAAATACATATATGACTGAAAAATAAGTAGAGAAGCACGATTTGAAAATATATAAAAATGTATATAAAATGATGTAATATAAATACGTTTTATAGAAATCTAACTAAATTTGATTACAAATTCATAATAAACTCAGTTGAAATGGAAATAAATATAAATGAGATTACAATCTATAATTGTGTGTATGCTTCGAAAATCAAACAATAGTAAAGGTATAAACCCATATGTGAAATGGCAATATAAATTTAATAATTTGATAAATGCAATTGTTATGAAATACAATCAAACTGTCTAAGTGGTTGAAGTGGATAAGGTATTTGATTGTTCAGGCTCATGAGTCATCAATTCATCTCTACTGCCGGTGCTTTATTAAACACTTTCTAATATCATTCGTTAGCATGTTCAGGGAGACAGCTCAATGCACTCGGAGGCAAAATGTAATGAGTCTACCATCCACCGTCTCCCGAAGCAAAGATGCTATTGTCTTAATTGCAGGGCTTCGAAGCTTGGTAACGATAGCTTGTTACCATTGTACTTTGCCCATTCAGCAGGATATTCTTCAAATTTTCATCACTTATGCTGTAGTTCTTTCATATCAGCTTGTCCTTAATCCAGAACATTGGTAAAATGTTTTCCAAATATCAACCGATCGCCTTGTTTTCCACACACACTTGATCTATGAACACGTTATTCAAAATATTATCGCATTTTAAAACTTTATGTATGATGTGGTTGATGTTTTTAGCAGATCGAAATATCATTTAGACTCTCTCTCTCTCTCTCTCTCTCTCTCGTTAATTACAAGCCCTCTCCATTAGTCAGATAAGTAGATGTGGATTGGCGGTGAGGTGGGTGTGCATCGACGTTCAAAGGAACAATTTTGTACTGTTTGTCGCTTAAATGTCAAGAAAACTACGATAATAATCGACTTAAGGGCCTGTTTGCTCGGAATTCACGTTAACTATCGCCTTTGCTTTATTTAATACAACCTCGTATACAGTCTCTCATCATATTCAGTAAAATAATCATCTCTGCGGCAGCCAAGCTGATCTTCACAGTTGTTCGCCTTCAATATAACGTCTACATTTGCAATAATGAATGATATTCAATACTGACGCTCATTATTGAATATACTGACTCAGTTTAGTCAGTATATTAACCACTTGCCCAACCGTGCCAAAATTCTGATATGTTCGCGCAGGCCACGCAATTTAGCAACAAACTAATAACCATCATTTCCTGATATGAATACCTTCAGTTCTCAGGAATTAGAGACTGCCTACCCTTCAATAACAATAATGTCCTTCCTACTTTTTATCTAACATAGATTTGTTTAGAAGAGGGTGAATGTACGTGAAATGGGTTTGCTATTAGAGCAAGGTTACCCATTCACCGAATTGAAGCCATTAGGCAAAAATGTTTTGGCCACAAGTGAGACCAAGACATCGAATCTTGTGGCCATACTTGGCAGCTTTGGGGTGTAATTTCGTTTAAGTCGAATGAGATGAGTTAGAATATTATGTTACTTTGGAATGATCTGGATCATGCAGTACGGATCACTTTGCTGGAGCCCCAAAGTATGTTGTTGATGATGATGATCTTGACTAGCAACGGATGTAATACATCCGGCTATTAGCCCCGTGTACGACCCGACTGGCGTGCGCGACCAGATATATTTAAAAGTCAAAAGTCTTTCCTGTGAACGTTCTTCACAGTATTCACCTTGAGGGAATTTGAAATGTCATAGTGAATGCACGCTATGGATCTGTGGTGCTAGTTTATAGTTGAGCTGAATGCAGAAGTCTCAAGTACTCACACAGACGTTTTCGAATATCTCACAAACACCAACTGGAATTCTCAGACGTGCTAGTGTAGATAGATAAAATATATTGGATCAGCAAGATCGTATTTAGATAGGATATTCTGTAAAATATTGTTCACAATCTAAGATCGTCAGCTACAAAGACCCGAAATTTGTAAGCTGTACGGTTGTCTAGGATAGGTTTCATAAGTAAGGACCGAATTATTGGAAGATAAATGCGTTTTCCACGCACCCAAATCTTTCAAAGTTCACTTTAGTGACTATTGGCGGGATGGTTCTCAGCAGCAAAGGAAAAGAATGATTAGAACAAAATATCAATAGAGAGTATAAGATAAGAGGGAAATGTACAGAGAAACTTAGAAGAGGTAGTCAGGAAACGTATGACGACTGACGTGCTTATGACAAGATTGATCTTCTGCTAGTTTTGCAACAAGATGTACGAAGGCTGCGTACGATAAGTGCTCTACGATTCGGGGAAACGAAAGCAGATGTGCACGTCTATTTAATCAGCGTTTTGCTCGGTTGTAGGTCACGTGTGGCGGGTTGGATCGTAAACGTGGTCTACTTCAACGTGTTGCTACAACTCCCAGTGATCGATAAAAACTAACAGCCACTGAAATACGGGAGGCAGTAGCATTCCTCATTTCAATAGCTGTTATTGGTCTTTCATATTCATTGGTATATTATCTGGTTCTAATATATTCTACTCTACGAGCTTTTCGTTTATGTGCCAGAATTCTTAGATGATCACTTAGAAGCAGAACGGGAGATTTTTCTGTCCATAATGAGGGTGTGTAAGGAAATTACCACAGGTATTGCCTTGATCAATTTAGATGAATCGAATATCTATGATTTGAATGGCCACCAACAATTGGTGGCTGTCCACCCATCAACCGGTTGCAATCTCATATCAAGACATTGGTCTGCCGCAACGTACAGAGATGTCTGATCGGCGAATGGGCACCTATCGTAATCATTCGGTGTCTTGCACTCAGACTGTCAAAGTTGTCCCGTCCCGTCTCTTCTGTATGTAGTGATTTAGGAATCAGTAATGTAGGCACTTGATACAGTAAAATTGAACCCACCTGAACTAGGATGCGGATGACCTTCGCGGCACATATGGATCATGTCATCGTAAATAATATCCGACGTCATATATATCGAGGTGATTGACACAACTCTAAAATATTATGGAACAGTAAAATCAACTAAAATCAACTAGAAAAGATCGGTGAGCGTGCAGCTTGGTATCTGGACGAGAAGGTCCATGTTGTCCAATATTTGTGTGGAACTGGACGGATGGAAAAGTTAAATTTCTTGAGTTCTTGTCTAGTCCATTCCTTCAGTTGGGGAAGAATTAGGACGAGACGGTAAGTAGAGTTGAATTTTATGTATATGTACAAAGTGTAACTCATTTAAAGTCCAAATTAAGAAACTGGTATACTCCAACATTTATGTGACCTATGTACTATAAAATTTACTACTCAGAATTAGCGTGTAAAGCTCTGAAATATTACATAATGTTCCAAGTTACATATTTATGTGAGAAAGCTTTCCCTCAAGTATTTAAGTCAGCCACTTATTTAATTGAATATTTAGGTAAATGTATGCTTCAATTCGATGCTGAAGCTTGTAAAACGAGTTTGCTGTTAGCAAAGAAAATCAGCTTAAGTAAACTGACCTTTGAGAAAAGAAGGCCTGAAGACAATTCATTCCTAAAAGGGGTCATTGGTAGAGAAAATGTTAGGAACCTTTGGACTAACTCCTCCACAACCACAACAAATTGCTGATGATGTCCCTAGATAAGTAGCAATTATCTTTCTTATAGAAATTTTTGGTGTCTTTTTTGTTGAGAACAATGCTAGCTCCTTTTAAGCCAACGTGTGATCGGAATTATTACAGCCGTGATCATTCAGAATTTCATTCAGAAATAGTCTAGATAGCATAAAAATATCGAACGTTTCCCTTTTCAAGATGGAAGTGTATGTTTCTGAAAGTGAAATATAGCTGCCATTTCTAGCAAGCTGAGCATCTATGAAATGACTCCTACAGTAACTTCTAGTATTGACTGCTTAACACTGTTTCTTTGTATTTTACCTTGTTATACATTCAAATCCCACTCCGGATCTTTTTAGATCTACATCATTTCTTATTGATTGAAAAGTGTATGCGGAGTACACTGAAGTCTGTCCAAACATTTATGTATTTCACCAGCAAATTTATAATTGACCTGTAGTTACTTTTCTTTCCTTTTCTTCTCTGTTTTTTAAATAAATATTTCAAGAGTTATTGAAAGATTAAAAGTATTTAGATAACTACATGAAAATGTATCTTTAATATTCTTACAAAATGTTCATATCTTTTTTTTCTATAATAATTCTTTAGAAATAAACTTACATGACAACAAATACCATCTATCGTTTAAAATGAAAAGCAGATGTTTTTCAATATAAGTCGTATAAAATTTTAACATTTAAAAGAAATTCCAACATTTCCATATATATATAATTCATTCTTTCAGAATTTAAATACTCATACGTAAATAATATAAATTAAAACCTGCTTTTCTGGCGCTAAAAATATGAGACACATACATATTGCTTCGTGGTGTACTTGGGCCTTTTCTACCAGAAAAGCATGATCACAAGGTGACCTTAGGACATGGTCCATAATGCTTGACGTCTCAGAACTCGGAATAATCAGGTGCAGCATATTTGACGTCACGACTATTGAGTTTACTTTGTCATCTAAAATATTTTGTCTGTACGTGTACTGGCGATAAACTTTTATCTCAGAGAGGTTAATACTAAAATCTGTTGGGATTAACGGAAAATCTTGCCTCTCACAATATGGAAACATTTCTCATGGCCTCAGCAGACAAAATGGAAACAAATGTTGCCCTGGATGGTAGCGAGGGATATGCCCTGGTTCAATCACTCTGACTCACGTTGAGTCTACACGAATTACATGTTACAATAAGATAGGTACTGGCATCCATTTGAGATAACACTGAAGTGAAGTATGAAATAAATCTTCGCTTAAAATTTGAATAATTCATTTGCCAATCATAATAGGTTCCGCTCATGGTCATACGGATATCAGTACTTTTCAATTAACTTGTAGAAGGCACTAGATATCATGAGGATATGAAAACTTCTATGGCCAATTGACACATAGGGTGTAGAAAAGTTGCATTGGTGCAGTCACGTGATCCGGCTAAATGCATAGATCACAGTAAGCGTTTAAGTAAGAATACGTGTAGCTTATGTGCCAACAAAACACGCATGCATAACAGCCAAATTTGGAACCTCTTTATGGTTGCTGGAAATGCTAACGCCGTATTTACATTGGTCCACAGTCAATCGCCCAAACAACTAACATAAGGTATAACACTGCTGAAAAAAAAAAATCAACTAAGTACGGTCTTCATTTCGATGTCCTGATTCCTGATTCTAGCAATCAGCTCCCGTATTAGTGACATGGATTGCGCAAAAAGAACCCAGCTCTTTTCTATTTTGGTATCGGTGCTTACTGCTAAATGGCAAGGAATCCTTGTGATATACACAGTTAATGAGACGTAGACTGTAAACGAGTCAATACACTTTGACTCGAATAGGAAGTCACCGCTACCTCAATGCATCATTAGATATCCTATGACAAAGGTTATCAGTAGTTATGATATAAGTTTTCGAACACGAATAAAGGTTGTGTGAACACAGTGAACAAATCTGTGATAAAAAGAGAATACAAATGTATATATTTTTTTTACCTTTTCTTAGTTTGATATAAAAGGCACTCCATGTTATTATAGTTTGAACATCCACATTTTATACGACGTTGTATGAACTTATCGATTACTAAATAAGGACCGTCTCGAATATCAGTCGTTATAGAAGAGCATGCACTATAAAATCGGTCTGTCTTTGTTTCCAGGAAAATGCACAGAATAGCGAAGCACATCACAGAAGAGAAACAGCAGAGTGCAGTGGCTCCTAAGGCTGTAATATAATGTACATTATCTATAATCTACGTGATTCATTGATTCACCTTCGAACGCTTCCTTTTTATCCCTCACACAGATGCAAAAATACATATATACATATGTATATATGTATGTATACACATATAAAGTATATGCATACGCTTTTCTCTGTCTCTTTATGTAAGATATATGCACATATGTACACATATATGTGTGCTTGAGCGTGTATGTGTACGTGTACGTGTGTGTGTTTGTGTACCTGTGCGCGTATACATGCGTACGTATGTTCTTGAAATTTCCTGTTTAATGATGTTATCTATTTTGATAGAGGTAGTATTATCTCTATCCAAGGTATCACAGGGGGAGATCTTCTGAGGATTATGTCACCAACGTTATCTCTTTGATACATATGCATGCATAAAGATAGATATGTGCACAGGAATATATATATGTGTGTGTGTGTGTGTGTGTGTGTGTGTGTGTATGTGTGTGCCTGTGTGTCTCTACGTGTGCTGCTTTGATATATAGCCTTATCTGTTTAAATATATGTATATATATATTTATATATATGTGTGTGTGTGTGTGTGTGTGTGTGTGTATGTGTGTGTGTGTACATATATATATATATATACACATATACACATATATATGTATGTATATATATATATATATATACATCATATTTACATATATATATATATATATATATATATATATTGATGTATATATATATATATATATATATATATATATATATATATATATATATATATATATATATATATATATATATATATATGTATGTATGTATATATGTATGTATATTTATATACACATTCTTTTGCGCATGTGTGTGTATGTGTTTGTGTTATCAGTGATGAAAGGAAATATAACCAGGAGTGATAAAAAGAACAACAAGTTGATAAGCTTTTCTTTCTTGACCAAATGTCCATTTATTTTTCTTTCCTGTTCAATAAAATTTTCATTTATATATCCTGATTCACATCGATTTAAAAGCTATCAGAATATTATGTGTAATTGATTTACAGTTTCCCCGAGGATGCCGATTAATTCTTTTCAAAACCATTTATTTCTCTTTTATATCTGATCTTTTATTGTTGTATGATATTTTCGTTTTAGTGACTATGTTTCTAAGTTACCCATGGCATTAACTGATAAATGTGTAGGCATACATACGCACATATAGATATAAATGTATATATGTTCATATACATAGTTATATATATGTATATATACATACAAATGCATATATATATATATATATATATATATATATATATGCACATATAAGTGTGGGTGTGTATGTGTGTGTATATATATATATATATGTGGGTGTGTGTGTGTGTGTGTGTGTGTGTGTGTGTGATATGCACATACACACATACATACATATATAAACTGCTAAATGTACCTTAATGAACTTGTTCAAATATATATGTGTGTGTATATGTAGGTATATATATATTCATACAGACACACATATTCCTAAACGCATGCACACACACACAGGCACACTCACATACACACACACACACATACACTCATGCACTTACAAACGCACTCACATTCGCAGCCACTCACTGCAGCTTTAATGAGATTGCTATATATTCTCTCAGTCTTGATGGAAATATGTTGAAACGGCGAATATATTGTATATATGTCGGTTTATATATATATATATATATATATATATATATATATATATGTATATATATATATATATATATATATATATATATATATATATATATATATATATATTCATATAATTGTGTATCTATATGCATATCCATATTTATATCCATAGACACATACATGCGTATCTTTGTATGTTTGCGTGTCTATGTGCATCTTTGTTTGCGTATTCTAAATGTACAAACACTATTTCAAAACATAAATACGTCAAAGTTATATAAATAACGTTGAACACGAATCGTGGGTTTCTTTGTTCTCTCTGAACAAAGTAGTGTTTGTATATTTACCAAGCCATATTGCCATTGTTGTGTTTATTGATGCGCTCTTGAGGGTTAGCTTCTACTAAATACCAGCAATTTGAAATAGCTATGGAGTTTTACCAAATTTTCATAACTCATAACTTAATTTTTACTAATATATTTAAACTCGTTTTGGTCGAAATTGCTTTTATTCACTGGGTTGAAAGTACGAATGCTTTGCTTTTGTTTGTTTGTTTTTTGCTTTTTTAAAGGCCCTCTTCATTAATTATTTTATGTTCAGGTGGTGTATATATTCATTTTGGCACTTTATGCGTTGACCGATTTTAGTGCCATTTAGAATACACATTGTAGGTGTTGCAAAACATTAGCTTTTATCGACGTCTCTCATAGCTCCACTTTTCAGAATTCATTTCTAAATACATTTTCATGAATTATACATGCAGATATACGTATGTGTGTGTGTGTGATTATCTGTGTAAATGTGGCTGTGTGTGAGAGTGTAGCTGTGTGTGTGGTTGTGTAAGTTTGTGTATATATGTGTGTGTGTGTGTGTGTGTGTGTGTGTCTGTCTGTCTGTCTGTCTGTCTATATATATATGATATCGAGAGACAAGGAGGCAAGGCCGTCAACGAAAAAGATTAAGAGATGCTATTGAACGAAGAAATGATTGGTATTTTCAATTTTATTTTGCTAAATTATTTCACATGCAATCACAATAATATATTATATGGTTTTCTAAATTTCCCTCTGCTGAGAACTTTATATTTCTACCTATCTCTCTACCTCTTCAACAAACATTTTAACCGTGTAATTCCCCTCAACATACCTTTAACATTTCTCTCTTTCTCTTCACCCCTCATTTCAAATAATTCATCGACTGGCTATCTGCTCTCTCACTCACTCTCATATTTCCTCTTCTCTTTCACTCCCTCTCGTCGTCTCTTACAAACTAAAGGGTAAAATTTGAACGAATAGGGTAGAAGAAATTTTAGTTCAAGAAAAATGTATTTTTCACTATCAACATACCACCACCACCACCACCAACACCACTATCATCATCACCATGGTTTTCAGTTAAAAGGCTCATTTGATTTCATTTGAGTCTGGCTGTTTGTTTATATATACTGTTTTTTGCTGTGAATATATCTCTACTCTGAGAATACAAACATTATCTCTGTCTCTCTGTCTCTTTCTCTCCCTCTTAATGTAACTGCCACCCCCTTTCCATCTCTTTCTCTATTTGCCTGTCTTTAGCTTCACCACCACAACAACATCACCCTCTCCTAAATATTGTATCCTAAACATATCTCATTCTCTTTACCTTATCCTACAACACATCGTTAACACTTCTCTCTTCCTCTTCTCTCTGGCCGTCTTTTTCTCTCACTCTTCGCCTCTTCAACTAGCCACTTGATGCACTTGGTCTCAGTGTATCTTTCCTCTCTACTCACACTCCTCACCTCTCACTCTCTTTTTGACTCAACCTCCACCTCTCTTACTAACTAAAGTAGAACGGGCAAATGAACAAGCAAATTATTGTATAATTGATTATCTTATGAAATAGACAAAAGAATATCTAAGGAAAGGAATGGGTTCGATATAATCCAGTAGATTCCAGATCCATTCATGTTGGTGCCTCGGGTAGGCTGCAGTCCAATGACAGAAATCGGTAAAAGAATGCATGTATGTATGTAAACATGTGTGAACACAGAGATTAATATATAAAATTCGTTAAAAGAACACTCATTACACCGGCGAGATTTGAACTCAAAATGTAAAGCATGCAGTTTGACATTTGTGTATAATAACTACAGAGCTTTCTACTACTGATACACGTTAAGGAATATACAGACAAATAAAGACTACTAAACAAATATATATTCTTCTGACTTTAAATTGATTCGTACGTATCAACGACAGATTTTATGCGATAATATAAATAGATTTTGTCACGATCTGAAATTGGGAAACAATTTTCAAAGTTTATCTTTGACGTACGATGAAAACGTTGTGTGACAAGACAGGTTTGTCAATGAGAATTCACTCGATAGGTATTAAGTTGATTTGTTTCGCTTTATCATGAATGTCACAATGTAATGGAAAATTCAAACCAATGGTGGAAAAAATGAATAGAGGAGTGAAAATTTGGATAATGGATAAATAGATGATAAATATAGTATTTTAGTGTTTTATAACAGTTTGACATGAAAGTAGTAGAACAACTATCAACAAAATGCAGATAATAAAAATATGGAACGGTTAGATACAGTCTGTAGGTTCCGACTTCATTGGAACTAAGTACACGTCAGCTAGGCAGATAGAAACTTTAAATGTCATCATTATGAGTGAAACAAAATGTAGATATTAAAGATATATAAACATTACTTTGGCTGATAACTGAATAAATGTAATCAGTATATGTGGAATAAATGGGCGGGAAAATCTGTCGTTGATAAGTGAAGATGCTGTAAAATTTATATAGATTTGCTGTGCAGACATATCTTGTGCATGATCATCTAATGAACACAAAATTATTCTAACCAAATAGCAACGGATGAGGACTGAATATGCATATATTCTCTGATCGCAGCTGAACAAACACAAGGTTTAGTTATTGTTGTTACTCAAATCTAATCAGAGAGACCTTTTATAGGAAACATTCTAGTCGTCATCGCCTTCTGTTTTTTTGTAATACATCGAGTACATTGGCCTATATTATCTAATAAATTGATAAAACTCACTTTTTAAAAAACGATAGTAATTTGATGAAGATATGACTCTTATTTTTAGCCGATCAAGTGTCTTCTGAGATTTTGTCATGTACATCTGAACTTGTATTTTTATTTTTGCATTTGTAGATATAGGATTTAGTTTCTAAATATATAAAGTCACGCAAAACACAAAACATAGGCGCAGAAGGGGTTGTGTGGTAAGAAGCTTGCTTCCCAACTACACGGTTCCTAGGTCCAATCCAACTGTGTACAAAGTTAGGCAAGTGTCATCTACTGTAACTTCAGGCCGACCAAAGCCCATGTGAGTGGATTTGTTAAGCGGACACTGAAAGATGTATGTCGTATATATATGTGTGTGTGTGTGTATGTGTGTGTGTTGTGTGTATGTGTGTGTGTGTTGTGTGTGTGTGTGCATGTATGTATTTATGTGTCTATGATTTCCCACTGCCATTGCTTGACGACTGATGTTGGTGTGTTTACGTCGTAACTTATCGGTTCGGCCAAGGAGACCGATAGAATAAGTACTAGTCTTACAAAGAATAATTTCTGGCGTCGGTTAACTGAAACAAGTAAAAGAAAAAATTTGATCTCCATAGTATAGCCATAAACTCGATGATTGATCTAAACAGGAAGTCTGCAGATAGCGATTAGATAGTCAGTTTTGATATATCAACAGCATAGATACAGACTTTATACGATAAAATGAGTAAGAACCATACTTAGATGGAAGCTATGAAAACATTTTCAGTTAACCGAGTCTGGTGTACAGGGAATTTGTCAGACAGTCTTTGTCGGTTCCGAAGTTTTACGAAGGCATTGGGCTGTAATTTTCACTACAAGATAAAACCAAGTCTCGGTCCACAAAATAACCGATCTTCAGCTTCATCTAGATGTTAGAAACAGTAAATAGTTGATAGGAGCGGCGTTTTCCTAATTCTGAATCTTCAACTTTCTTAATAACATAAACAGATAAAGGTTGTATCTAACAAATCATTCCTTTACGTGTAATTTTATTGTAGATTCCTTCTCTGTATATTAAGATCCTTTTTTAAAAGAATATTAAATGATAAATATCACCTATAAGAATGCCAGTGTTTAAATAGTTACAGTCTCAAACGTGAGTAGTCCATGCTTATTAAGGGAACCCAGCAAAATAGATACTTCAGTTGGAAAACAAATAACCGAGCATTGTGTTTTCTGTCGTTTCTTTTCCCTAAACAAGTGATACATAACTGTGAAAGTAACAACTCTATTACTGTAGATGCGCGGTTATTGGAATAAAAGTAAAAAGAGAATTGAAATATAAATAAAGTATCTTGGTCTTAAAGTATATATTAAACGGAAACCGAGTCATTGAGCTACTTGCTAAAACTATGGTAGATATTCCTGTGTAGTAAATAAATGGAATCGATACTGATGTCATTGCTCCGTTTGACACCACGATGAAACTCTTGCATGGATTTCAAATCACATGCTATAAAACAGTATTGGTGGTTTATCTTCTAACCTTGTTCAAATCTATTGTAATGTAAAATATAAAAAAAACAAGAATAGTTTCTCCGAATGACACAAAGTAGCAAATTTGTAGAGTGAGGCTGGTTGTAACGATTCGATAGACTCTAATACAGCAGCGTTACTTCCTCCATCACCTAGGGACATGAATCGAGCTGCCAAAGTTATTAAAATGACAAATGAAATGCCTTGTAGTTATCCAAATATCTTGGGTTCTGTGTTCATATTTTAGTAAAGTTAATTTTGGCTTTCATCTTCCTGAATCCGACAGTTATAAAGCACCAGTCTAGAATGGTAAATTGATGGAATAGGCGCAGGAGTGGCTGTCTGGTATAAGAAGCTTGCTTCCCAACCACATGGTTTCATGTTCAGTCCCACTGCATGGAAAGTTGGGCAAGTGCCATCTACTGTAGCCTCAAGCTACTTTATTTATGCTTCAATTCTCTTTTTACTTTTATTGAAATAACCGCGCATCTACAGTCATAGAATTATTACTTACACAGTTATGTATCATTTGTTTAGGGAAAAGAAACAACAGGAATCGTTAAAGCATTTGAAGAGATATCGCGTAGTATTTGTTCTTGTTGGTTTCTTTCTATGTTCAAATGCTACGATGTTCTTCTTGAGAAGTAGACTTGATCCATTGCCATTTTTAATGCACACATCTGGTAACTTGGGTACATATAGAGCAACGGTAAACTCTATTGCAAGCATTCATGCTTGGGCTTCAGTTTGAGGGTGCCTTCTTCCCAACCTCATAGAAAAAGGGAAAGATGCATATAATATCGTATCGCTTAATTCATAGGATTATAAAATGACATAAACCATTATCTCTCTCTCTCTCTCTCTCTCTCTCTCTCTCTCTCTCTCTCTCTCTCACACACACACACACATACACACACATATCTTAGCCGCTCCAACGCCAAAAATATTATGACCAAGAACAGCAGTTGGAGTAATGGATAGACTACTTTTTTAGAAGGAGTGCGAATGATATATATCTATCTATATATATATATATAGAGAGAGAGAGAGAGAGAGAGAGAGAGAGAGAGAGAGAGAAGAGAGAGAGAGAGACAGACAGACAGACAGACAGACAGACAGACAGACAAACATACAGACAGACAGAGACAGACAGACATAGACAAATAAATACCATCAGGCATTCTGATGTTTTCCATACATCCATATAACCAAATGCTTTTAGTATTGTCTAAGGGTTGAGTTGATCAATAGGGTCGTGTTGATCAATAGGGTCGAGTTGATCAACTCCCCCAACCTAATCCTTGACTCAGGTTTGATTTGTTGATTCCTGAAAGACGAAACAAAAAATCAACCTTGCAAATTCGGAAATGTTGGTGTTTTTTATTTCTATTTCGCAAAAAATTGTTTCATCGAACCCAGAAGGGTGACTTTCAAAGACAACATTGGCGGGACTTGAGATATGTATTCACAATGTGAAGCTTTGTAATGTGTGCTGTGCTGTTGTTTTGAAGGAAATTTGTCTGCTATTTCTGGAAGATCAAAACGTAGGGGGCTCTCTGGTTTATGCCACGTGTGCGTAAATAGTAGAACAAGAAATAAGAATAAACAGTCGTTTTTCTGCTGGATATTGATTAGTGATTACAACCAGTTAATTTCACACAAATAACAAATGAACGAATGATACCGTTTCTTGTACCTCTTGAATATGAGATGCACTTCTCTTGCTTAAAATTATTTTATTACTTATCTGGGAAGGAAACAATTTTTCAATGAAGCATAAATGCGTGCATCAGAAATTCATTAACCAATAGATGACTGGATCGTGTTTTCGCAGATGTATATGGCCACGATCGTATTTGAACTAACTAGTTGAAAGTTTCGAAATGTTTATCAGCATTATCATTACTACTATTTCTGCTTCAACCTCATTGCCCCTGTTTAAATGCAGGAGGTATTAATCCAGGAAAAAAGTTAACGATCGAATGGGTACCGACGAAATCGCCCAAAAACCTCGCCACTTGAACAGTATATAGAAGAGTATGATCAGGACATAATATATTGAATCAACCTAAAATGCCTGCTGCTGCTGCTGCTACTACTACTGCTGCTGCTGATACTACTACCACTACTGTAGATCATTACTGCAGCTAATGTATGGCTATTACATATGGAGCTTAATCTCTCTTTTTTTATAAGTAACGCGTCATTTATCTTCTAAATTTAAGATTAGATGAAATGCATTTCACCTCGCAAAGCGGCACAGTATCAACTTTGACGTCATACAAGGTGACCACACTCCAAGATGACTTCTTAATGGAAGCATATTAACTGACACCAACTGACTCGATTTGCTATCATTCGTGTACTTGCCAATATTTGAATGCATAAAATAAATGCTTAGTTATGACAGAAAGCCGTAACCTGCTGTCGTCTTCCAACTTATCTAACATTCCACTGCGTCTTAGCAAATTTTGATTTAAAACACAATGCATATTTAAAAAAACTGGTGGTCGTCTAACCTTAGAGGGTAAGTTGGCAACATACTGACTGTGAAGGTGTACATTGCAAACAAACTAGTATTAATATTCTGATCCCTTCGAAATCTGAAACTGGAATATTTTATAGAACATGATATAATTTTTGAAAAATGTGATGTGGGTGTCAATCGATAGATTCTCCGATATTTCAATTTGTTATCAGAACCAGTACATCTTGTTTCAGATCCACTTCCATTTTTGAAAGATCTTTCATTTTTTCCCCTTTTCTTCGTTCCGTTTTCTTGTGATTTGTTTTATACTTCGTATTTAGATTTTAAGTTTTTTGCAAATTTTTCTCCATAATCAATAAGACATAATGAGTTTTTGTTTTTTTAATAAAGGCATTTAAAAAAAAAATTTAAAAGCCGGTAACATAATTTGGTAATCATTACGGGTGAAGAATTTGAGACCAATGTACAGTATCTTGGAATCAGATCAGTGGAAAATTGGAATCAATACTGAAATTCTATTTGATGATAAAATGAAGAAAATATAATGTTTGTATCAAATCAATATTTTCGTCTGAAATTATATTAATTTCTGAAAATTAAAACAGCCATGAATTCCACCGAATATCCTGATTGTACGATGTGACTCTTTCAGACTATATATATTACATTCCTAACGTTTGAATACACATTCAAAACTACGCACACACGCGTGCAACCCACGTTTATGCATTAATATGCGAGATTTATGTATTATAACATATAAAACCCTTTAAGACATTAACTAAAGAGACAAAGAAAAACGGAAAGTGAGAGAGAGACAGATAGACAGAGAGGTGCGCAGTGGTGTAAGTATGTATATAAGATGTATCTTTTAAGAAACGAAGGTTTTACAGAAACTTAGTTTCAACTGTTCGGCTTCGACAGACTCACGTAACGCATCACAGGCAAAATTTCAAAAACATTGTCAGCCTCTCCTTCAAACACTCGCGCGTGCACACATACATACACACACACACACACACACACACACACACACACACACACATACACACACACACATACACACACACACACACACATATATATATATATATATATATATATATATATATATATATATATATATATATATATACATATCGATGTATATACATATATATATAGGCAAATATGTGTGTATGTGTGTGTATGTGCGTGTGTGTGTGTGCGATAATATGAAGGAGCGTCGCTTACTGGTTATTGCATTCGACCCCCGATTGTAAGGTCGTGAGTTCGATACGCAGCGGTGCTTTGTGTTCTTGAGCAAGACACTATTTCACGTTGCTCCACTGCACACAGTTGGCAAAAATAAGTTTTACTTGTATTTCAAAAGGCCAGACTTGTCACATTCAGTGTCGCACTGAATCTCCCAGAGAACTACGTTAATGGTATGTGAGTCTGTGGAATACTGAGCCACTTCGACGTTAATTTTACGAATAAGCTGTTCGTTGATCGGAACAACTGGAACACTCGTTTTTGTAAGCGATGGTGTACCAGTGTGTGTAATCGAATCTGAACATAACAGATTTGATTAGAACGAAACAGAATTGATTCCAATATTTCATTTAATATTACAGAATTAAATTCTGGTCTTGGGCCAAAATTTGAAACCTACATTACATAATTAAATTAGCAGCAAACTATAACTCAAACGCTGGATAAATAGAAGAAAGATGTCTTGCATTATGTTTTTAACTGGAGAATCTCTTGTAAAGAAATTAACCCATTGGCAAACTAAAATGTTTGACGAAACTTTCTCGTTAGAGTTCATGTAAATAATAATTCGTCTAGAGCAGCGATTCTTAACCGGGCTCCAGATGATCCTTGAGAGTCCATATAAGATTTTGGGAGGTCACATAATAAAATAATAAATTAGGAGTCCACAATAGTATTTTAAGGGCCCTTGAAAAAATTTCGCTTTGGATGTATGTATTGGTAGATATTGCAAGAAACAGATGGGTTTCTTTTTCCAACATTTAACATTGTTTGTCCTACACAAGTTAATGTGTGGAAACCAAATTTTGAAAGAGGTCTCTATAAATCGAGTTGTTAAACATCGGATGGTTATGGGGGTCCGCCTGAATAAAATGGTAATCAAACAGGTCAATAATTTTATTTTCAATTGTTGAGAGCCACAGGTCAATCTTATTTCGAACGTTGGCCGCATGAAATATGGCTCATCAAGTAGACCGCACTACTAATATAAAATCAAGTTAATTTTCCGTTGAGGTGTCGCAGTTTACACTTGACTACTCATGAGAATCATTCGAAGTTTCATTTCAAATTACATAATTGGACATAATCCATTTCAACTTCCTTCATCCTATTCTTCACCTCTCCAGAGCTAACCATTCATTAAACTGGTGCTCAACCCTTTTTCCAAGTGCCATTTTGGCCAATGAGACCCTCCCCATTCAATATAAATATGTCTTCTAGAAGTATATATTTCCTGCGAGGGTATGTTTTGTAATAGAAGTTGTTTCCTATCCTCTTTTTCAATCCAACAGAGGATTTCAAACGATGACTGGCCGCCTATTTGAGAAACATTTAGATGTAAGGCAGTGAACTCCTGTAGGAACCATGTACAGATGAATTGTCTGTAACGTAAACACTGAGGTGATGTTTCTCGAAACACTTTTGATCTACAAGGTCGTATTCAGGGAAAATATCATCTCCTGTATGAATAATCTATATACATAACATTGTTCATTTTCAAAAATAATGTAACAAATAGCTTTCGGAAACATGGAAATATATAATTTACTCAGTTTCCTGAATTGTTGACTTCATGTTGTATATGTTTGACACGTTTTTGCAGAGAAACAGACAAACATAAAAGTATACCTATATATAGAAAGATACACATATATACATGCACACATCCACACACACACATATATATAAACATATACGCATATGTATCGTGTGTGTGTATGTGTGCGCGCGTACGTGTGTGAGTGTTGTGTATGTGTGTGTGTGTGCGTGTGTGCGTGCGTGCGTGCGTGCGTGCGTGCGTGCGTGCGTGTGTATTCTGCTAAAATCACTTACAGAATTAGTAATTCTGTCTTCTGAGAATCAGTTCGGGTGAAGTGCAACTGTGGATTCCTGCATATTATATGTTTGACAAGATAGGTAGTTTTACGTTGCTGGTTATTAAAATATATCGAGTGAACTGCTGGTATATGAAACGTTTTGATATTCAGAGCATGTGGGGTAGTGAATATGAAGGAAGCATAGTATTTAGGATGCATCTAGAATAGTCGAAAACTAGTAGAGAGGGAAGGAAAGAGAGAAATAAATAAATAAATAAATAATGCGATTTGAAAATAACTGCGCCAGAGAAAATCTAGATATTCTCTCGGCAGCTGTAACCCAACCGAACTAACATTCTTAACGTTTATTATTCTGCAGATAGAAAATCATAAAAATCTACAATACGTATAAACCTATGAGTTTGGGAAAAATAACGGGTCATGGTAAATAAAGTATGCATTGGAGGGATTGATGACAGGAGTAAGAAAGATAAAGTCCCAAGCAGTGATAAAGTAAAGGAAAAGGATAATTTAAACACGACAGAAAGAATGACATCTTGAATAGATGAAAAGAGAGAAAATGTATGGTCAATTCTTGCGGAAAATGTCTGAAACAGTAGACAAAGGTAATACTAGGAATAGATTAGGAAAAGCAACTTGAAAGTTCGAACTGAAGCCCTTATCTTTGCAGGCCAAGAACATGCACGAAGAACGAACTATATCAAGTTCAGTATTGACAGATCAGTGACTTCTCCATTTTGTAGGTTGAGTGGGGAGAAAAGTCAAAGAATAAACCACATCATTAGTGATTCTAAGATGCTTGAACAGAAGGAGTACGCGTGAAGTTGCGGCAAGATTCCCAGATTGGCTCACTGGAAGATCTGTCATGTGTATGATAGGAGCAGAAATCAGAAGTGGTATGAGGACCAACCGGAAATTATTGCTGAAAATGAACAACACAAGATCTTGTGGGACATGACCATCCAGTGTGACCATTTTATTGTAGTTAGAAAACCTGATATTGTTGTCGTAGAAAAGAAGAAACTCAAAGCAATTATTGTGGATATTGCTTCGCCGTGAGACAACAGAGTGAATCAGAAGGAAAGTGATAAAGTTGAAAAATACCAGGAGTTCGAGAGGAAAACCAGGAAATTATGGAGAGAATAGAGCACTTGAAGTGGTACCGATTCTGGTAGGCACACTGGGAGCAGTTAGTAAAAGGTTGTATGAATGGCTTGAGAAGCCAGGAATTACCACCACGACGGAAATTCTATAGTAGGTGCTAGAAAGTTGAAGGAGAAGGAATAGGCCAAAGGACATTTAGCCATTGAGTATGGCTCGCTATTTTGGTATATTGCTGGTATAACATCTGTCAGGTCAAAAGCGTCACCGATAAAAGTAATAATAGAATATTGCCGTAGAGTTAGAGCTATCCTAAAGACCGAATTTAATGCCGTAAAGAGTACTGGTGCAATCAATATCTTATTTATTCCTTTTGTGACCTACAGTTTGACATTATTAAATTGTCCATCAGTAAGATCAATAAAATTGACACAAAACTGTACTGACTCCCGATCCAGGATATACAGCAATTTCGAAGAAACTGTTGACCATATTGTTTCTGGCAACCCAAGACTTGCTAAGACAGAATATATCCAACGCCACAAGGTAGCAGCATACATCAACTTGATAGGATGCAGAGAATATAACATCAAGAGCACTGAGAAATGGTATGATCATCAACCGGAAACACTCATGAAAAATGAAAACATTACTATACTATGAGGTATACGTATTTATAAAGACCAGGAAATAAGAGCAAACTGTCAAGACAACCTTATCAAGGCTGGGATGGAAAAGAAATGCCTAATAATAGTTGTCGCGATACCATCAGAGAGAAATACGCCCACAAAAGTCATGGGAAAAATATCAAAATACAAAGTCTTACAGATTGACAACAAGCGGTTGCTGGCAATGAATGCTGAGGTATCTATTACTTCTCGTTATCGGTGTTCCAGGGCTCGTCAAAAAACACCTGGACAAATTCACCGACAAACTGACTTGTAATATCAACATTCCTGAGCTCCATAAAATCAGCATCCAGGTGTGGTGTTCTGCAGCACGCATTTGGCTCTATAAGGAAAGATATCAACAATGAAAAAAATAATAATAATAACAAGAGTACTCACAGAGCGCAAACCTCTGCCAAGGCAACACCAACGTCCTCTCAACGATTAGCCGGAGATGCTTTTTAAAATGAGAATACAAAAAATGAACCCGCCCGCTCTCAAAAATTAATTTAAAAATCTGGAAAGATAATCCAGAATCCTTGTCTGGTACCGGATCGATCCCCAAATTTAATCAGTTTGTGCCAGTCATAAGGCCAAACATCCCTGAAGGTTTCACCCGAATCCATCCAGGGGTTCTTGAGATATCTTGTCCCAGGACAAACAAACAGACAAACGCGACTGAATGCAATACCTCCGTCTCTGTTAAGGCGGAGGTAAGAGAAATTAAGGCAAATAGACCAGATATAGTTGTCAAAGACCATGAAGAAAAAAAATGCTTTCTAATTGATGTATCAATACCAGCAGATGACAAAGTTTCCCTAAAAGAAATGGAAAAACTTTCAAAATACAAAGACCTGGAAATAGAGGTAACTCGAATGTGGAATCTAAAAACAGAAACAATTCCTATCATAGTAGGTGCCTTAGGTATAATAAAAAAATATTCAGACAAATACATAAAAAAAAACACCAGGGCTTATAAATATATATAACATACAGAAAATTGCACTACTGGGCACTGCACACATCCTACGCAAAACACTTTCAATACAGTAACCATAAGAGCATGACAGCAAACCACAGCACATACCCAAGGCACACAGAGCTGCGCTCGGTATTGAAGTGAAAGCACGTTATAAAAATAAAACTACTGAACGATAATAATAATGATAATAAGTAATATCCAGAAAAAATCTTTAAAAACTAAGGGAAAAGATCTGTCAAACTTTAAGGTAACTAGTTGATAATTGACACTACTAAGCAAAAGAAGAGAAGAAAAATACAACGTAAATACAAAATGACAGAACAAGGTACACCTGAGGTAAAAGAACATCTAAAGCAAGATATCCTCGCCAAAGTACAAATAATCCGCCGGTATAAGAAACGCCAACGATCTTTTAAGTAAAACAAGCAATTCAGCTCGAACTTCAAAAGAATCTACCAAGATCTTGACAAAAATAAGATAGAGATCAATGCAGTAACAACAACGGAATTGGAAGAATTTTGGAAAGAAATATGGTCGGCGGAGGAAGAACCTTAGAAAAACATCTATCAAAACAGCGAGCACTGCACCTGAACAACTCTAGACCTCTATAATATCTGATGAGGTTACCCAGGCACTGCAAGAACTAAGTAACTGGAAGGTATCCAAGTACGACAAGATCCCTAACATCTGGTTAAAATACCTAACAAGAACACATAAAAAGCTGGCTGAGAAATTTAATGAAATACTAGCAGAGCCCGAAACAATGCCTGAATGGCTCAAAGAAGTGAAGACTATCCAAATCCCAAATCTACTGAAACGGCAAAACAACAAAATTACAGACAGATAACTTGTCTCTTTACTGCAATTATATCACAGAAAATGGGCACAAATCTGGAATAAAACAGCCTGTTTCTAAAAGAGGAAAAGGAATGCTGCAAGGGCTAATACTGCTGTAAAGATCAGCTACTGATCAATAAAGCCATAACTGATGACAGCCACAGGAAGAAGAAATGTTTTAGTATGGCCTGGATCAATTACCGAAAGGCCTTTGATGGTATTCTCCACACATGGATTCTAGAAACACTGGCTATGAACAAGGTAGCACCAATAATCATAAAATATATAAAGCACACCATGAATAAATGGCAGACAGTGCTACAGCTCCAGACAAAAAAAAACTCATAAAAACCAAAGCCATCCGCATTCGAAGCGGAAAATTCCAGGGAGCCACGTTCTCTCCACGCCTTTTCTGCTGGACACTGACACCTTTATCTGATATGCTAAACATACGTGAATGCGTATACAACTGTAACTGCAAAACAATCAGCCATCTCTTGTATACGGACGACCTAAAATTGTACGCTACAAATGATAAACACCTGGACACTTTGCTACAGACAGATACGATACAAGACATACAAATAAAATAGAAGATAAAAAGGAATACTATAGATGAGTTAGATTAATACGGAAAACTGAACTCAATGCGAAAAACAAGATAATAGGTATCAACACTCCAGCCGTCCCAGTTATATGTTACAGCTATAATATTCTTAACTGGATGCTATATGAACTAATGAAAATAGAAAGGAAAACATGAAAAATAGTGACTAGATTAAGGATGCACCACCTAAAATCTGACATACAAAGGTTATATATACAACGTATCGAAGGTGGTAGAGGCCTTATACAACTAGAAGACTATTACAAAATAACCACTATAGGATTAGAGAAATACTTCAGAAACAAGGAAAACTAATACAACTAGCCACAAAACACGAACACAACAAAAAACTGTTTTCAGTTTTAAAGGAAGCTGACAAATACAAATAAAAAAAGAGGTCATACTACCTAACAACTATGACGAAAAAGAAGAAACAACAAAAGCTGTAAAACAAGTGAAAGTCAAACTAAAACTGGAACAGCAACGGATTATGATAAAACGATGGCACGAAAAGTTCCTTCCTGCTAATATTGGGTTAAACTAAACAGAAAAGAAATAGACATAGCAAAATCTCAACAATGGCTCTGGACTCAAAGCAGAGACTGAAGGAATTTTAATTGCAGCACAATATCAAAGCCTTCACACAAGAAATCACCAAAAACATGTAAAGAAAAGAAATACAAGTAACTTCAGAAAATGTGGAGATGGAGAAGAAAGGGCGAATCATATTGTCTCTGGCTGCCCAGTCCTAAGTAGGGACTTATATACATTGGATGCTATGCCAACACCGTAGAATATCAACAGAAAAAGATGGCATAGAAACACGCCAGAAAAAATCACACAAAATGAAAAACCGACCATACTATGGGATACGCCAATACACATAGTTAGATAAATTAAGGCCAATAGGCTGGATATAGTTGTCAGAGATTGCCAAGAAAAAACGCTTTCTAATTGATGTATCACTACCAACAGATTACAATGTTACTTAAAAAGAAATGGAGAATCTTTCAAATTACAAACCGTGGAAATAGAGGTAACTCGAATGTGGTGTCTCAAAATAGAAGCAGTTCCTATCATTGTAAGCGCATTGGGTATGATAAAAAAAATATTCAGACAAATACATAAAAAAACACACACCATGACGAACAAGTACATATAACATACAGAAAATAGCACTACTAGGCAACGCACACATCCTACGTAAAACAATTTCAATACAGTAAAAATAACAGCATTACAACAAGCCAAAGCATATACCCAAGGCACACAGATGTGCACTCGATAGTGCAGTGAATGCACGTGATAAAAATAAGATGAAAAATAATGATGATTATAATAATAATAATAATAATAATAATAATAATAATAATAATAATAATAATATTTCGATTTGTACACAGAACAACACTATGTACAAATCGAAATATATGGTACCCTAGGCATAACACCTACATGAACTTCTAACTTGTTGTCTCTTGAGGTCTCTGGGTGAGACTTGGATCCAACTTGTACTAATGCAAAACAAAAGTCAAACATAAAATAATAATAATAATAATAATAATAATAATAATAATAATAATAATAATAATAATAATAATAATAATAACAATAACAACAATAATAAATGCCCGGATGCAATAACACGCACTTGCTCTCATAGCTTCTCATCTTAACTGTTTGGGAGTGTTGTCATACATACGTCTTGGTATAAAAGATGGGCTACAGCAAAAATTATGCTCAATACCACAGATTTGCTTGTCAGTTGCTTGACCGTAACCACTTCAGCATGTCCCTTGGTGGCTGATGTCATGTGCATCTCTGATCAAGAGCAGGAATTATGAGGAGGATTCATAGCCATGTGTTGAGAGGAATTCTTTAGGGTTGGAATAATTCACCTTTCGAAAGATGGGTGTTTCGTTCATCATCCATAAAGCAGCCTCAGTCAGGGACCTTTTGAGTAGGATGGGCTACTTAACCAGGAGAATATTCTAGCAGGACCCCACCTGCAACGTCCTGCGCTGTTTATCTTCATACAAGCTCACCATGTCACACATATATGGTTGTGATGCATGTGCCTGGTGTGCTCTTATCTGACGAGTAGTCATGATGAGAATATTGGGCTTCGTATATTTGTACCACAGTGATGGCATGCGTTGCTCTCTCACTCAATAATAATAATAATAATAATAGTAATAATAATAATAATAATAATAATAAAATTTCATTTTTTATTTGTTTTTATTTTGTTATTTTATTTAGTTTTTTTTTTACTTTTTTGTCTATGCTGGGGTAGTGAGTGTAATTGAGCGCCCATCACTTACAAAATGGCCCAGTGGCCTGCACCAGACCCGTCCTCTGACAGTCAAGCCCCACTGCTTAGCCAAACTGACAGAAGTGTGGGTATAAGCATGTATCTGGCGCCTTCAAATAACCAGTGCTCCAAGTAGGCTGTTCTCGTTAGCATTGGATGGCAAGCAGCCTAGGAAAAGAAATACTCTGAGTTCAAATCTAGGGGAGCAAGGCCCATGCCACCTTGGCGGACTACCTTGATAGAGATGATGTCTCGATAAGAATACCGGTTCGTAGTAACCTAAAAACACGCCTCATTTGCGAGTGAAAATGCCAAGCAAAATAGATGACGATAAAGGTGTGAACGGGAATGGAACCGATGGTGAAGGTATCGCACCCGGCAGGTACCCCAGTGTGCAGCAGGGTAGGCCCAGTTGTAATCCAGCAACTACTAGCTATGCTACAAAACATAAGTGGCATAAACATGATGTTTGTGGAGTGTTAACTACCGGAGCACTCTAGTAGATGCGAACGGCGTGCCTGTTAGAGGGTACAGACAACAAATGGAAGGCTATGAAAATGTCCGAAATTACTGAACAGAGATTATGTGAGGGCCATAAGTGAGAAATATGAAGGTAGTGGTCAAAGAAGAGACTAGACGTGATACCAATATTAATTGGTGCACTTGGAAGTATTAGGCACTCAACTATCAACTTGACTGAAAAAGATCGGTGCAAGTATGAAGGTAGAACTCCTACAAAAATCAGCATTGCTTGGGACTGCAAGAATTCTTAGCGGGGTTCCTGGAGCATGACCAGTAAACAAGTGTCACTTTAGTCTGCTGGCTGTGGACAGCTGACACTTTCCATCATATCCAGCTACATATGCTGTGAGTTTTCATACCACTTCCTCCATTCTCTTTTTTAAGCTGGTTGTTGAGGCAAACACTGTCGAGGTAACCACTCTGCACACATTTTGATAGCCGACGTTTTCTACCGTCTTCTGTATTGCATCGTAATCTCAGTTCAGTTATACTGCAAGCTTGTGGATTGTGACCCGTCTGACTGGCAGAGTCCTTTCGTTCACTCGCTAGTGACTACTGTCTGTATTCCAAGGTAATAATTACCACTGCGTGAATGGTCTTCTGTGCTGGTGCTCACATCTTTAAACTTCTTCAAACGTATGCCCATATTGTCCTGTAAATGTAGTCCTCTCCGCAAACAAGTTGTGACATCCAGCGGATGCCGAACAGCCAGACACCCCTCCTTCGTCAAGAATTCAATGACAGTACGTTGCTTCTACTTGGAATCGATTATTTGCCCGCAGTGAAAAGCATAGAAAAATGTTAATATAGAGGAAGTTACTTTAACAACTTGTGCAGTTTAAACGACCTATATCAGTTAATAAATATAGTCATGCCACTTAGCATAACTTTCGGTACAGCCTTCATATTTACATTAATCGTAGTCAAGGTTTACCGTGTATCATACTATAGATAAAGCAATCTATTATCTGATAACAAAGGGGCAGAATCAATATTTATATATCCCATGGTGAGAGCGATAAAGCCACAATTAGTTGTTTGCGATTCGACACAAGAGCACTATGTCAATAACCCTCAATTAAATATATTTAACCAAATTAAAACCGCTAATGCTTTTAAGAAACTCATGAAGATCACAATAGCCATTTCGACTTTCCATAAAAAAGAGATAAAAGCAACTACTTAAAAACAATACTTTCAAGCAAAGTAAAACAAATTATATTTACATAAAGAGGTAAACGCTGCAGAGCTATTTATGTTGAAAATCGACATGTGGAGTAACTCGCGATTTAAGTTCCCGCTGGAAACCATTTCGCATCAATTAAATAGATAATACCCACGAGACAGGAACGTCACATAAATATGATTCCTTTTCCATATAAATTTCTGATCAAGTGCCTAAGTTAGAAATCGAAATATTTCCAAAAGCTTTTAATGACGCTGAATGCATTCAATAATCTCTTAAAACCAACAGAAGTAGCACTTAGCGTGAAAGCTATCCGTTACGGAAGAATAATCCAAGCATCGGATTAGGACATTTAATAATAATAAAATGCTTTTATCGCTCCCCTTTGGCGGGCGGATAGCAATATCTCACTATGAACTTTTGTGACGTGTTAATACGTTGTGGGCCCGTATTAGTTTAAGGAGGTTTGCTATAAACAACAGAACTACAGTGTTACATCATTAAACATTTCCTCCTGGATCAACTCTACGATAGGCAAATGTATCTATCAGTCTCGCCCACTTTCTCTCTTTCTCCCCCTCCCTCTCTATCTATCTGTCTATGTATCTATCTATCTCGCTATTTATCTCTTTCTATCTATTTCTCGAGAATTTTTTTTTAGACGATGTACTCACATACACTATCTTTTTGACTGTCACTCTTCATACACGTGCAAATGTACACATCAGACGCAGGCGCACCCATAATGGAACAACAGCCACGTGTATCTATCTGCCTTTCAACCTATTAACCTCTATGTCAGGGGATGCATGCTTGCTTCATACTCGTGCTTCGTAAGGCCGGGGTCATCCATGTTGTGATCCCAGAGGTGGCATTGTTTGTAGAGGCGACCAGGTCCACTTGTACTCCCCATCGCTGACGGTCCCGTGAAGATCCTCTGCATCCTTTAAGATGATGTTGAACCTCTGGAGATCTTCCTATTTCACATCCAGCCATCTGGTGCCGGTCCTGCTACGCGACTTCTTCCACCCCGTTCGACGGAACTGCTGCTTCGAACGGGAGGCCATGGTAGGATGATCTGGAAGCAGGTAGAGGACATGTCCGTACAAGTGCAAGCAGTAGAAAGTTAAGAGTTGGAGGGTGCATTGTGATGCGTGTTGTTCGTTGGAAACGTTATCGTACCATCTGATCAACTGTAGCTGAGGTATGGACCTCGGGGTCCTGTAATCCCTATCGAAGCCCCTTAGGCGCTCCTCAGGCGCCACTGCTTTGTCTCCCGGAAGAATAAGCGCCACATCTACAACGCTTTGTTTCCTCCTTTGCTTCTTCCCCTATCGAGAACAAACGGTTCTTTGCTTCCTCCCCTATCGAGAACAAACGTTGTCTCAAACCATTTTCGGGTCTATAAAATAAGCACAAGCTGAACACTGGGGTCGATGTAATCGACTAGTCACCTGCCTCCCAAATTTCAGGCCTTCTGCCTATATTAAAAACGATTATTGTTGTCACGGTAATGGTGCGGCTGCTAGTAGTGCTGCTGTTGGTGAAGATGACGGTATGCGTGTCTACGAGCATGCGTGCATGTGTGTGCCTGTTCTTTTTACCTTATTCTTGCTCTCATTCCATATAGATCCAAAAGCCTATGATAATTTGTGTTCTATCCATGACCGTCTGGTATTTTACGCATCCAAAAATATATCTGAAACTACACAAACGAACGTGTACATATATTTTGTCAAGATTGTCTGTTGCATTTTAGTAAATTTGAGCTCCTACTTCATACATTTTGAAGCAGTTTTGTTGGTTGACGTACAGTCAATAGCGTTCCAGCTGTGAATATCATATTTCTTATGATTACTTCACCTTTTTCATAGCTATGAATTTATAGTAATAACATAACACTTTAACGGATAATGTTACACTTTTGAGACAGAGGTTTTAAATTAAATACATATAATGTTATAACGGATTTTGCGTTTCCTTTCTTAGGTCCACGCAAGAACTTGACTCCAAATAAATTACTCCAATCGTCTTTTTTCGAAACGAGTTCATAATTTCGAAACGAGTTCAGTCTCCTGTGAGATTGTTCTAATCTCTGACAATATATATGGTACAGGGACATTCAACAAAATTATAAATAACAAACATTTAATCACTATATATGGATAAATTTTATCATTTAAATTCATTTTTTTAGTTCCTTAAACTATAAAAGGACATCTCATCTACAAGGAGGTAAATAAGTTATGCCTTATTAAATGGTAGGATGTCAAAACAATCTTTTGAAAGTCCTTGATTTTGTTTAATATACTAACATAATATTTTCAAAAATCTGCTGACTAATACCGTAAAATGTCCACGGGTCCTGCTACATTACAGTATTCACTAGGTATACTATTAAAAATAAGCAACATAACAGAAGAAATATAATCAAAGACCACTCAGGAACAAAGAAAATGTAAAAATTTATAATATTCATAGTTGAATTACATCTTTTAAATGGTTAAGGAAAATTTAGCTGTCATTTCTAGCTAGTCGATTCACCACCTAGACGCTCTTACATTCGCCAGCATAAGCTTAATAAAAGTGGCACCAAACAGAAATGCATGTGACATTAGATTTCCGTTAGGTGTTTGTGCTAACGTGTACGATGTAATGTACTGTAGTCGCTGCTATTGATTCAACTGTTGTTATTAATTATATTTATCATAAAATTTCATTAGTGTTATGATGCAATTAGACAAATAATGTAGCGTCTGTTTCCCTTCCGGTCTTTTTTTGTTTTGACAGGAAGTGTCACAGAGATAGACTCAGATTTCATATTGTTTCTGGAAAGAAAAACTGAAATGACATTGGTAAACGAAACAAATCAAATAAAGAAATAAACACCCGGAGAGATATTGGGAGACAGAAACGGAAAGAGAAAGAAAGAGAGAAAGAGAGAAAGAAATGAAAGAAAAAATAGTTAGAAAGGAAGATAGATAGATAGATAGATAGATAGATAGATAGATAGATAGATAGATAGATAGAAAAAGAAAGA